>NC_071278.1:10479246-10699246 GCF_023375685.1 Ictalurus furcatus
CGGAATTTCCGCGATTACTAAATGGCAACCCGGACGCTCTACTCGGAGCTGTTCACGTCCTCGGACTCGGGATTACGCGACGTTAGACGTTAGATTAACCAACTCTGTGCTAGCGACGTTAAACTGTACTGCATGTCTGTCGTTTATCTTCAGATTAATCTTGCGTCATTAAGACTAATAACGCAATAAATAGTCAATGAATAATAATAATAATAATAATAATAATAATAATAACGATAAGATTAATAACAGTCAATTATATGAACTGCATTGTACTGCTGAAGCTGGCGCCGTTTCGAGCGTTTCCGCATGACGTCGCAGCAGTCAGGTGATACAATTCGCAGTTTACAATTTCTACGAGGACCGCGGACGCTTTTTACGAGTCGGAATCTCGTAATTACGGTCTTTACGACACGGCGTGAACGCAGCTAAAACGGTGGTACGAGACACAGCTGTTTATTTGCGTGCGGGATCATGGGGGATCAGGCACGCTTTGGCAGGGTGAAAAGACGGTGTAGTGTGCGCGCTTGATCTGGGAGCGATCGTGTAGCGTACACGTCTCTACGACACCGGACAGCTGATCTCGAGCGACTCAAGCCGCGTAAGCGCGAACGGGTCAGTGATTCTGACTGCACCGGACGTCGGGTACAGGGCGTTCGGAACGAGGAACCGCCACAAAAACCGGAACGCTGCCCTCGGAACATCTGCTACAACACATTCTCGGAAGTCTTCCGACTATTCCTAAAACTCTTTCTTGAAGAGATTTTCTTCAATGTGAGCGTGGAGAAAGTGGGTTTTTTTTTTTTTTTTTTTAGAGGACTGACTGGAGTCTATATAGTTCACTGGGTTTGGTTAGCTTCACCTTTACCTGCATCAGAACAGGGTAGCTGTGTAGAGACGATCAAACCCACAGTCAGTGCCCTAATCCTTAACTGTCTGTCTCTTTGTGGTACACATCATACGTCTCAGTTATGGGGTACTAGAGCCGAGGTTTCATTAAAGACAGAGGACTGGTCTGTTAGCTTACCCTTTCAAGAGTCTCAAACAAACTGAGGTGAATTTAACCCTACCCTTCCCCTCTCAACACTACAGCCTCCACTCACTGAGCTCTCAGCTCTCTGCTGCATGTGCGGCTCATCCAGAGGACAAAAGAACAAACACACAACAGGACATTCAGGGCTTATTTACCATAGCCTTCTGGGAGGTCTGGTGACTGGTGCCCATGTGGCCGGTTCTGTGGGGTGTGAGCGTGACTTCTAGACTCCTGGTTTCGGATTCTCTGGGTTTGAAGCCTCTGCTCTTGATTAGGTGACTCCAGCGCACGACAGTTGCCCCCACCAGCAGCCCCTGTGGGGTCCGAGTAGGGCAGAGGCTCCTCCATGAAACAGCTGAGAGGCCGCCCTGGTCCAGAGTCCTCAAAGACCGGCCTGAGACACCCCCCCCCCACACACACACACACACACACACACACACACACACACACACACACGGGTTAGATGATCCACAGTTATATATCCTACTACCGCACTCATCCACACTAGCAAGCGTAGATGTGTTTCAACACTGCCAGCAGGGGGCAGTGTTGAACAAACTGAAGGAGAAAGAACGCGCTCTTCCGCCACATTGCTCCCACTCACCCTTCATTTTCTAACAGTCCTCGACAGTCTACCACAGGCCCGCCACTGCCAATCCTGTCACGAGTCTGGAGGCTTACTGAAAAGGCAAAACGGAAAGAATTCACAAATGGAAGGAGGAAATACGAGCGCTCCAGAAAGCAAGAATGTCCTCGATGAACGAGTTTCGAAGTTTTACGTACCGACTATTTGACCCCGGACGGCGTCGCTGTCGGAGGCGTTCAGCTTGCATAAATCCAAACGCTGGTCTGTCGAGACAAAACACGAGGACAATTCAAAATGCATTTCTTTTTACACATAATTTTTTTTATAATTCCTTTTCCCCCTCTCCACTACCAAATGGTGAAAAGTGAAGGGAGCTCACAGCCTGTATCTTTGAGTCTGCTGATGGCGTTGGACAGGAGCCTCACGCAGCCCAGGAAACCAGCACCCTGCTTCTTGTGGATCTTCTTATGGTTCCATACGCTAATAGTGATCGAGTCCGTTTTCCCGATGTATCTAAAACGCACAAATGAAAAGAAACCACTCATAACGGTCCTGCGCCTATAGTCTAGCACTGACACGCTCGTATAAACAACTGATGAACAAAAGATCGCTTATAGTCCATGCTTACAGATCATAATGCTGGTTCCATTTAGGGTCCAGTGTGCTCTTCACTGTGTCTGTGGAGTGACACTGGCCTGAGCCATCGACAACAACTTTGGCAAAAGGGTCAGGCAATCCTGTGAGACACAGAGAGAGACGTGAGAGAGATGGAGAGAGAGAGACAGAGAGAGAGAGAGAGAGAGAGAGAGAGAGACAGAGAGAGCGAGAGCAAGAGAGTGAGAGCGAGACAGAGCAAGAGAGACAGACAGAGAGCGAGACAGAGAGAGAGCAAGAGAGACAGACAGAGAGAGACAGAAAGTGAGAGAGAGACAGAGAGAGAGAGACAGAAAGTGAGAGAGAGAGACAGAGAGACAGAAAGTGAGAGAGAGAGAGAGACAGAGAGAGAGAGAGAGAGAGACAGAGAGAGAGAGAGAGAGAGAGAGAGAGAGAGAGAGAGAGAGAGACACCAATCTGTCAATGTCTGAAAATGAAAGCTGTGCTGGAGCAGCCTTGTGAGAATATCCTCATAGACAGAGTCACTGTATGAAATCTGCACTGCACACTTCTATGGCTTGGAGTTAAGGCTTAATGGGTAACAATAAGGACGTGTTCATGCCCTGAAGGTGTTATAAATGAAGTCAAGTGTCCAAAGGACATTGTGCTATACTGTAATTAATATCTCAACTGACTTGAATAAAATCAGTTTGGGGGGGGGGGGGGTAACATCATGGAGCTAGTCTCTCTGCTCTGATGTACTGTACATACTGTACAGCACGCGACTTATTACTCATAGAGCAGTCAGTGTTCACTCCCCATCTCGCGTCCACGCACACACAAACACACATTAGCAGTGATGCTAGAATGTAGCGTGCCGTGATCTCGTAAGCCGTGGAGATGCGAGTGGAATACGAATAGGTGTTCGTCGTTAGCATAAAAGGTGGGCGGTGAACTGCTCAGCTTATCGACACAGACGGGCCTGTCGGTCGCTCGGGAGTCCCGCCACACCGTTAAGTCCTTAAAGACTCCAGTACAGTGAGTCTCAGCCCGAGCGCTGCGTGTCCAAACAGCTGTGGGTGGAATCCCATTAGAAATTTTTGCAAGATGAGGTGAATTCCCGGTGTGATGGAGCAGAGCATACAGAAGCGGGGGGTGGGGTGGGGGGTGGGGGTGTGTGTGTCCTCAGTCGGGTAGAATCGGAGATACAATAATACGCAATAAAAACAGGTCTCCGAGCTAAAGAAGTCGTCTTCTGGACATCAGAGAAAGTAAATATATACAAATATTACACGATAAAAAACGAGAGAGAGAGAGAGAAAAAAAGGGAGAACAATGACAGTGTGTACTTACGGAAGAAGTCTTTCTTTGCTAGATTCTTGGCACATAATACTGAAAGCAAAACAGAAAGACGTCCATCATTACAGTTTCTTTTTTTTTCTTTAGTAATAAAAACAGTCTGTTATAAGTCACAGTCTAGTCGGAGCATCTGTGCAAACTTCATTTCCACTATTACACAACTCAACATTTAAAAAAAAAAAACAACACACACACACACAAAAGAAAAGACAAGACGATGTCAGAAAGGACATAAAGGAAAAGCCTGAGCTGGTTTTCTTTTCTCGGCAGCGCAGAGCGGGAAAATATCAAAGCAACATGTCTTTAAACAAATGTTTGCTCACAGTGATTATAGTAACACCTACACTTACACACACACACACACACACACACACACACACACACACACACACACACAGATTATACTAACACCTATACAGACACACCCTCACAGTCCGATTATTCTGAGCTGGGTTGTAGAACACTGATTTGTCTTGGAGAGCTTGGGGTGCCATTTTTTTTTTTCGACAAAGGTGTTAAATATGTGCCAGTTCTACATCTGAACCCGAGCAAGTGCTTCACTGTGAATTACACTTTAAATAAAAACAGAATAGAAAGCTCTGTGGTGATCATTAAAAAAAAAAAAAAAGCCAAAATATTGTACACATTAAAAAAAAAAAAAAAAAAAAGCCTAATACAGTTGGAAAACAAACTGATGGAGTAATATATATATATATATATATATATATATATATATATATATATATATATATATATATATATAGTCCAGAACTTTATTTCTGTAGACCACTTAAGTACAGGTTCATTTAAAAAAATTATATATATATATATATATATAATTTTTTTAAATGAACCTGTACTTAAGTGGTCTACAGAAATAAAGTTCTGGAAGCTCTGGACTAGAGAATATGATTTAACGATGTATTTCTGATTTGAAATATTTATGTTTCATTTGAAGAACACTAATTCTTATTGTGATGACACTACGCAGTGGAGGAAATGGAGTGTTAATTATCCACTCGTGTTCACAAATCAACACTGACGTCGTCTTTAACAGAAGTGACACACTTACGAAATGCATGAACTCTGCACTGTTCCTTAAACACAGCAATCCTCAAAATGTGAGAAAGGAAAAGGTCACAAAACTTTCCAGGATCCACAGACCACGGAAAAGCACATATATGTGTGTGTGTGTGTGTGTGTGTGTGTGTGTGTGTGTGTGTGTGTGTGTGTGTGTATGACTGAGCATCACAGGGCAATGAGAAATCGCTTGGATTCGTCATTGTGCACAGACAGCCAGAGCTGACGCTGAGGAAATGCTTCAGTGAAGGGTGAAGGCCACAAACACGCGTCATCAGCGTACTGCTTCCTCTTAACCGCCAGGACGTTTTGCTAATTAACGGTTGCCATAAGAACCACACGACATTCTCCACACGTCTGACATTGCTGCAGACCTGAACGTGTTTCCGGATCGCTGCAAACTACTTTTTCAAAGCGTGATGCGGTCTGGTGTTGGTGATAAAACCATGTCCTACAGATGAAGAAAATAAAAACAGCTACAGATTATCATTTGGACAAAAACAGATTCAGCCGCAGTGTCGACCTCGAATTTGTCAAATTCCATATTCTCTCTGTAAATTCCTCATCATCACGGGAACGGGGGAGCGCTGTTCCATTTATCACATCATAAAATAATAATCGCTCGTTTTTACAGCACTCTATGGCTTTTAAATAAATGATGCAGAAAGCGATCGGTATAATCAGAACACATCTATAGTGAACAGGTGACGTTTTATGATGGAGGCGTTTAAAACAACGCACCAGTACCGATCGGACAGGACAAAGATCAAACACACACAAAAAATCCAACGGCACACTGCACTGACCAGCTGATCTACCAGAATTATGTTTGGGCCACAATTATACACAACATTTAAGGGGTTTTTTTATTTCCTTCTTACTTGTACAAATAACCTGGAAGGATATTTACGACATGATTAATAAAAAACTGTTTTAAACCATGACTTAGCGAGAAAACCTGTTTGAAAAAGTGACTTTCAGTGCAGAATGCTTGTTTGTGTCTGGATGGGCCTCCTGTCAGTCATTTTATAGACACTCTACAGGCCACTGTAGATCCTTTGGGGTGGGGGTGGGGTGGGGGGTGCACAATTTTTTGAACATGGGCAGAAATAGGGGAGCTTAAAAAACGTCAAAGCCACCTACATAACTGTCTGTTAGAGACCTAATCATCGCAGGGGCGCCAATATTTTCAAGCACGTTTGATTTCGTCACGAATCTCGTAGTATGAACCAGGGGTGGGCGGTATACGTAAAACTTATTGCTACAATGTCTCAAAAATACACTGCTTTAAAAGGGGAAGAAAAACAAAAAAAGGTACTAGAACGTATCACGATACCAGCGATATCTCCGAAACGTGCCCTGTGACCTATTTGATCACGATATTGATATTATATGATAATATTGCCCAGCCCTAGTGTGAACCTCTCTACGACTAGTAGCATACAGTCGCACACGGCAATGAGAAACAGCCAATCAGAGCGCGAGAGGAAATCAAATTCACCTGCTGTAATGCGCAGCAGATCCCTGAATCCAGTTCATCATCCATCTATTTGTGTGGGAGAGCGACGACCAAATCGAAGCACAGTAATGTCGCTTTTAGAAGAAATGATTCGGCATGTCAAACTCAAATGCTTGATAGGAACAACAACAACAAAAAACCAAACGAACAGGAGGACATGATTCCTGGTGACGCACAGAACAAAAATAGCCTATACCTCCAGTTCCCTTTGCACAACAGGCAATCACGGCTACCCGCGTCTCCCGTCTCAAATGCTCGCTTGCGCGTCTTATGTACGTCTGCAGGATTAAAAGAGGCGTCCACTGGACGGCAGATCGGAGCAAAGGCGTCTCTGTGCATCTGGTTTCCGAGTCGAAGTGGAACGGTTAGCGATTTCATGCACAGCCACGTTAAACAGACTGACGAGCTCCGTTCCTCTGGAAAACTGCTGTCGTCGTGATTGGAGTCATGATCAGAGTCTCCGTTCAAAAGCCCTCAGAAGACTGCGACGCAAAACAGGCATAGTGAACGTGATTTAAAGGAGGAGCTCGTCTGAGAGAGAGAGAGTTGAGCATGAGAGAGAGTGAGAAAGAGAGAGCGTTATAACGAGAGAGAGTGCGAGAGAGAGCGTTAGAGCGAGAGAGAAAGAGAGCGTTAGAGCGAGAGAGTGCGAGAGAGAGCGTTAGAGCGAGAGAGAAAGAGAGCGTTAGAGTGAGAGAGTGCGAGAGAGAGCGAGACAGAGAAAGAGCGAGAAAGAGAGCGTTATAACGAGAGAGAGTGCGAGAGAGAGCGTTAGAGCGAGAGAGAAAGAGAGCGTTAGAGCAAGAGAGAGAGCGAGACAGAGAGAGAGAGAAAGAGAGCGCATTAGAGCGAGAGAGAGCACTGTTGCTGAATGTTAATGCAATAACAGAGCTGCTAATTGCGAGGTTAATCTGAAACATGACCTCTGGACCAGGGCCTGTGGCACAGACGGAACAGGAAAATGCTAGGGGCGCGGTTCACCCATAGGGGGCGCCCAAATGAGTGATTTATTATTTTTAATACAATTCATTTGAAACATTAGAAAAAAGCGAAAAGCCCCCACAACAACATAACTTGTATTTTCCGTTGCCCTCAGCGTCACCCCGGCCCGGTGCACCAACCCTCTCGCTGTTAGACTCCCCGACTGTGGGGGAGGAGCGAGTTCAGTGATCTGAAGTGACAGTCACTGAACAAGATAAATTAACATAAGTAACCTTCCTCAAAAACACCAAAGCCCTCTGGTGGAAGAAAAAGAAGAAGAGAAGAGGAACAAAACCGGGTTAAGAACAGAGGTAATGTGACGAATTTATCTACGTGCAGAGTCGTTGCCATTGGTTACTACTAACTAGCTTACTCTGAACGATACTTGTAACGTCTGCTAATTTAAACAGCTAGCTAGAGTTAATGTCTGTTACTTTCACCTTAAAATCATTACCCTCACTGAGGACGTGTGTGTGTGTGTGTGTGTGTGTGTGTGTGTGTGTGTGTGTGTGTGTGTACCTGTCGTTAGGGAATGTTAGAAAGGTGTTGTTTGTTACGTACATGTTCGCTGGACTAGTTAGCCAGTGTTAGCACTGCAAGTAAAAGTACATTCAATTCTTTTTTTCTTCTTGATCATCGCTTTTTATAATTAATAGTTGTAAACCTTTGCATTTTCATTACTGATTAGGCGTATATATAATACACACACACACACACACACACACACACACACACACACATTTGTATATATTACAGCAAACAGCAGGCTGTAGAAGTGCTCACTGAACAGGTTTTGTAGATGAATGCGAGATGTAATTACTCTTGCTATTTGTCTTTAGGCTATAATGTGGATTAAGTGCTATTATTGTATATAGTTTCATCAGCAGCAGCTTTTTTATTAATATAATGTAATAACCATACACTCCTGTCCTCTGCTCAGATGCACTTTTATATAGAAATATTTGAATCCCACGCCTGCAAATCCTGGAGCACCTGCAGACACATTCTGTACCTCAGCACAGCCATGCAGCATCAAGTGGGAGGTTTGTTTCTAAGAGAAAGAACATCCCCTAGACATGAATAAAAGTGCAGCAGTGTCCGTGTGAGCGTACGGTATGAAGACGATGATCGCTGGTGGAATCGGCTGCGGTGCGAAGGGCACCACCTAAAATCCTGCCCAAGGCACCAAACCGGTGAGGGCCGTCCCCACTCTGGGTATAAAGTGAAGGGAAGAGTGTGTGACTACACACAGTAACGTGAGGTAGGCCTGCTGTGAGCATGACACCACACACACACACTTTTCCACCACCTTTTACAGCACTCTCAGTAGGGAACACCTCATTAGACCTGATCTTTATCACGCAATGCGTGGAGAGAGAGAGAGGGAGAGAGAGAGAGAGAGAGAGAGAGGGAGAGAGAGAGATGAATCCACAGCACTCTCGTGGCCACCCAGTAGTCCAGTAACAGTGAATAACGGTTACTGAGGCAACTGGTGAATTAACTGGAGGAGCTGCACTGCATAAGTAATGAACCACACCATCAAAGTCCACACCAATGATTAAGCTCCGCCTCCGACTGGGGAGAAATGAAAAATGCACACGCATGCTATTTCCAAAAATATATATGAAGAAGAAGAAGAAGAAGAAGAAGAGAGAGAAATGTTTTTTATATTTACATATATTTATAAAAAGCCAGCCCTGCTTTCCTATACTCCGCTTAAGACCTCTGTAGCCATGGAAACAAAGCGGGCAGAACGTTTAGGACGAGAGGAAAGACGTTTTATGAGAGACGGTGCTGTCAAGATCAAACTTTAATGCAATTATCGACGAGATGATTCCGTGCACCCATAAACGCCATGTTTATAGAGTGCTGTAACAAAGGTAAAAGGTCAAAAGCAGGCACTTCTGCCTATTCAAATACAAACTCAAATAGTTCAAGATCAACAGCTGGAGCCAACAAGAACAACAACAACAAACATCTGGTAACAACAAAACTCCAAATATCTTATTTTTTTCAGTTTTTAAACAAAAACATGAAACCCAAATCAGTGTTATAATCAACAGGGACATGCACGAGATTGTCCACTCCAACATCTGGCAACATTCCTGATGAGCTTTTAGGCCAGGCAGAACAGCTGGGCCCTCAAACACCACTCGCCTTGCTGCTGCTTTACTGCCTTCCTTTTGTGAGCTACGGCAAACATGGGCAACATGTTCAGAGTTTAGCAATGTCTAAACACACACACACACACACACACACACACACACACACACTGTAAAAGCACATGTGAGAGCAGAAAGTCTATTGTGTGTTTCTGAAAGCCTGCAGTTCTGTCCACATTCTCAGCCGTCTGCTTTGTTGAGAAGCCAAAGAGCCAGTTATGGTGTTATCAAGCGCCAGAGATCAGACTTAACTGCTGCATTAGACTGGATTAGCTTGCAGAGGTTTAGAAACAGCTGTGTTTAGAAACCACACTTCAGCACAGAGAGAGACAGACAAACAGAGAGGCAGAAAAATAGATAAGAGAGACATAAACAGATAGACAAACATAAATAGATAGACAGACAGAGAGACAGACAGATAGAGAGACAGACATAAATAGATAGACAGACAGATAGAGAGACAGATATAAATAGATAGAGAGACAGATATAAATAGATAGATCGACAGACAGACAGACAAATAGATAGACAGACAGAAATAGATAGAGACGGAGATAAAGATAGACAGACAGATAGAGAGAAAGACATAAATAGATAGACAGACAAATAGACAGACAGAGAGATAAATAGACACAGAGACAGACAGACATATATATACAGACAGACAAACAGACATAAATAGATAGAGACAGACAGACAGTCAGACGTCTGGCTCTTTACGCGTGCTCATATCCTTGAGTGAACCATAGCCTACAGCCTGAGCTGTAAATTTTGCGTGTAGATCTGGACTGTAAGTCTCTGTGAGGTCTCTGGGCAGCTCTGCTTGTACAGACTGTTACTAAAGATATAAGACAGAGATTCCAGGACTATCATACCACGTCATGTTCCCTTTCAGAGTAGGGTTTGGTTTTTTGTTTTGTTTTCCCCCCAACGAGACAGCTCAGACCCAAGTATTTATCTCAGATTGCACAACTGAGAAAAAACAAAAAACAGGAGAATTGTTGGTCTATGTGGCCTAATAATCTGTTAATCAACAAGAATGGAAAACATACAGATAAGTCAGAATACAGCAGGCTGAGCGCAATGAAATTTTATTTGAACTGCTTTTATAATCCATTTAATCTAGCTAATGGCATTTACTTAAAGGTACAATTATCCATCCATCATCCATACTGATTATCCTGCACAAGGTCACAGGGAACCTGGAGCCTACCCCAGGGAACCCGGGGCACAAGGTGGGGGACACCCTGGACGGGTGCCAATCCATCGAAGGACACACACACACAATCATTTGGAAATACCAATACCTACAATGCATGTCTTTGCACTAGGGGAGGAAACCAGAGTACCCGGGGGAAACCCCCGAAGCACGGGGAGAACATGCAAACTCCACGCACGCAGGGCAGAGGCGGGAATCAAACCCCCAACCCTGGCAGTGTCAGACAAACGTGCTCACCACTAAGCCACCGTGTAAATGTCTGACTAATCTCATATGTGTATAGGATGTTTGTGAGAGTTAATTAACCCGCTAGTAAAGCGCTTCAGTTTACTGCTGTTCACTCACTGTTCAGATTCAGCTCACGCAGATTAAGCGGCTCAAACCCCGACATTACTGACCACGACTGGATTGTTTCACACGCTAGAACTATTCTTTCTAGATTTTTCTTCTTCAAAAAAAAACTTAATATCTTGCGTCATTTTTTTCCAACAGTATGTTTTAATTAAAATCCGTGCTAGTGCTCACTGCACATCTTAAATTCGACGAATATTTGAAGTTCGAATGTTAATCTGACAGCCCCGGAGCAGACGAGACGACAGAAGCGGCGTGAACGGCTACAATGTTGGTGACGTTCATTTTAATATAAACAAACACACATGTAAACATATCGAGGTCAGAAAAGAAAAAAAAAAAAAAAAAGATCGAGGTCACGTCTGTATATCATAAGATAAGTCGATTACGTAATTATCCTGACAGGTCTAATGGGCGGAGCTTTGAGTACATGGGTGGGAATGGGGGCGGACTCAGTGAGTAAAGAAAAAATGATTCTTCTTATTCGACTCCACCTCTTTAACTGTTAGACACGTTTTTCCCCCCCATAAATGTGACATAATGCACCTTTAAACTACAAAATATTTTCTATATTATTATATATATAAAAAGTAAACTGCACGGGCAGTGTGTAATTACACACTGGTGGGATATATTAAGTCTAGATACCTGATCTACCCTTAAAACATTCAAACATAAAGGAAGTGATTGAAGAAAACCTATTTCAGATATTTGACCTTGCTGTGACCTTGACCCCGTTTGGATCCGTTCCGAAATCGAATGGTTTCATCCTCAGTTTAAGATGATAACTGCATATAACTCCGACAAACACGTATCCACTCGTTTTTGAGACATCACGCTAACGAGAGTCCCGGACAGACGGACAACCTTAAAGCACGAGGCCTCCACCGCTCGGTGGGCAGACGCATACAAAACAGACGGACTCATTTAACCTGCGACACACAGGCTTCTCGCCGAGATAATAACAAGCCCAGAGTGGTCGGGGGGGGGGGAAAAGGTTAATTGAGGTGAACTTTAATGCAACACATGACTGATAGAAAACAAAAGACCGAGTCGTGTGCACCGACCTCTCTCTCAGAAACGGAAAAAAAAACTCAAATCAGAGTGCGTTATTATTAAAAAGAGGTCATATCGACTGCGTGCTCTTTCTGACTTCATATATCGCCCATGAGTAAACAACAACAACAACAACAACAAAAAAACGCCTGGACGCGCAGTCCACAACACCACACAACGAACCTCGCATGGCGTGATGTAGTATTTCACTGCAGCACGTCGGTCGTGGACAAACGTTTAAAACGAACGCTCCTACTCGGTAATGTTGCGAGCCTGTATCAGCTTTCATGCTAGGGTGAGAATATATTGATAACGGTACGGGTAAGGCCTAGAAAAGCAACTACGCTATGCTATGAGAGCGATTACGATGATCCCGTTCCATCTGGGTTTGTTTCCATTAGTGCAGTGGTGGCTTGGCGGTTAAGGCTCTGAGTTAATGATCAGAAGGTCGGGGGTTCAATCAATTTCTTTTAAAAAGACATTATAAAAATAATAATAATAATAATAATAATAATAATTTTACTTGAGTTTCATTTGAAGTGCTTTATTTTTTGCAGACACTGAACTTCATGAACGTTGTGATGCATACAGTATACTGCAGAAATGTCAGCAGCGACAGATGAGCGTCTCGGTCCTGCTGAGAAGCGATTTAAGAGTGCGGCGCGTTGCCACGTGCGTGACCGGACATGTCATTTCCTCAAGGCTGAGAAACTGAGGGTCTGGAGACACACCTTGAGAGGGGAACGGAAGGAGACGAAGGCGCATGAGAAGTAGCAATGTGTTTAGTCAGACGGTCTTGCCGGAGGAGGACATCCTGAGTGCTGTGTGCTGTACGTTAATCACGTTAAGGCGAAGTCATCGCGCAGTATCGGGTTTCACAATTAGCTCGCGTCGTCTGATGACAGCATCATGAATCGCTGATAGATTCCTACCGCGATAGGTTAGACGAAACGTTTATCGTGCCTGCGGATTAAAGAAGGACAGAAACGCAGTGTTGTATCTCATAATATGCCTTATCTTTTCACCGGCTTTGTGTCCTGTAACTCGGGCTGTGCCGTATCGTATCGTCCGTGACGTACTGGTACAATTCCTCCCCATGATAAGAGTTTGTAAAGCATGGTGGAAAGCAGAGATCCAACCCGAGACGAGGACGGAGAATTAATCCCCCAAAAGGAGCTTCCTCTGTAATGTGGAAGTGGTTCAGATACAACGTTTCCATTTGTTTTTCCTGGGATGATGATTACTACTACTACTACTACTACTACTACTACTATTATTATTATTATTATTATTACTACTACTACTACTATTATTATTATACTCCTGCAAGTATGTATTGGTGTTCACATTTTATATTATATTCTATATTTTTAAACCTACTTGCATGGTATAGTTTAGTATTTGATGATGGATTAAGTCGGACTTTTTTTGGGATCAGTATTCATGTTTGCACGGCTCTCAAAACTGTCTGCTGCTGACGCCATAAACATGGTGTTGAACGTTACCATTTTCACATCGTCATTTATATCCTTACCGCAAACCCCCCCCCCAAAAAAAACATGAAATATCATGATATCGTTTTAAGTCTGTACGCCACCCATCCCTACCTATAACTATCACATGACTTCAGAGAAGAGAAACAAAAAACATCTTTCTCAGAAGCATCTTAGCTTCTGTTGCCTATGAAGGTCTTCAATTGAAACGTTAACACGGAATTAAATGAAGAAAATGTGCTAGTTATAGCGGATACCTTGGGATGCAAGGATTCAGTAAGTTAGTAAGTAAATAAGCAAGTAAATAAGTAAGCAAGTAAATAAGTAAGATATAAGCAAATAAGCAAGTAAGTAAATAAGTAAATAAGTAAGTAAGCAAGTAAGCAAGTAAGCAAGTAAGCAAGTAAGCAAGCAGGTTAGTAAGTAAATAAGTTAGTAAGTAAGTAAATAAGTTAGTAAGTAAGTAAGTAAATAAGTTAATAAGTAAGTAAGTTAGTTAGTTAGAAAGCAAGTAAATAAGTTAGTTAGTAAGCAAGTAAATAAGTTAGTAAGTTAGTAAGTATCTCTACATAAAAATGTATCTAATTTCACTTGAATTTTATTATGAGCTACTAATTGTTAGGTTTATTAACGAGAAAATGTAGTTTAGCAAGCATTCCTGAGCTTGGTAACAGGTAATGAATTAAAAATAAAACTATTTGACTACGTTAATGTAGCTACAGCCGACTCATAACAAGTTTCCAGGTGTTTTCCCTCCAGCTGTACAGCCACGCCTAGAGGTCGATAATCAGATAACTGATGGCTGGAACTATGGGTTATCTGCAAAAATCCACACAGACAGTTTTTCCCGGTTTTCACAGAATTAAATGAAGAAAATGTGCTGGTTATAGCGGATACCTTGGGATGCAAGGATTCAGTAAGTTAGTAAGTAAATAAGTTAGTGAGTACGTAAATAAGCAAGTAAATAAGTAAGCAAGTAAGCAAGCAAGCAAGTAAATAAGTAAGATATAAGCAAATAAGCAAGTAAGTAAGCAAGCAAGCAAGTAAGCAAGCAAGTAGGTTAGTAAGTAAATAAGCAAGTAAATAAGTAAGCTAGTAAGCAAGCAAGTAAATAAGTAAGCAAGTAAATAAGTAAGCTAATAAGCAAGCAAGTAAATAAGCAAATAAGTAAGCAAGTAAATAAGTAAGATATAAGCAAATAAGTTAGTAAGTAAATAAGCAAGTAAGTAAGTTAGTAAGTAAGTAAATAAGTTAGTAAGTAAATAAGTAAATAAGTTAGTAAGTAAGTAAATAAGTTAGTAAGTAAGTAAGTAAATAAGTTAGTTAGTAAGCAAGTAAATAAGTTAGTAAGTAAGTAAGTAAGTTAGTTAGTAAGCAAGTAAATAAGTTAGTAAGTAAGTAAGTTAGTTAGTAAGTATCTCTACTTAAAAATGTATCTAATTTCACTTGAATTTTATTATGAGCTACTAATTGTTAGGTTTATTAACGAGAAAATGTAGTTTAGCAAGCATTCCTGAGCTTGGTAACAGGTAATGAATTAAAAATAAAACTATTTGACTACGTTAATGTAGCTACAGCCGACTCATAAGTTTCCAGGTGTTTTCCCTCCAGCTGTACAGCCACGCCTAGAGGTGGATAATCAGATAACTGATGGCTGGAACTATGGGTTATCTGCAAAAATCCACACAGACAGTTTTTCCCGGTTGCGTCTGAGAAGAGTCCGCATACACGCGAGACTGCACTCCGGACGATGCAGGATACTTCAGAAGCGGATTTAACACCAAAAACGTAAAGGTTATTTGGTGTGTTACTTTTTGGTTCAGTTTGGATGTACATATTTTATTTACTTCAATATTAATTAATAGTTAATATATATTCATTTTTATATATTACATTTTAAAAAGCACAGTACATTTTCATGGAGCAGTCAGTACTCTTTATTTTTGAGAAGTTAATGCGTTCAGCATTATTTTTCTTTGAGTGTTATGTTTTCATTCAGTATCAATTTAAAAACTATCGATATATTGATTAATCGGGTATCGTCAGGTATCGGTAAAACCCGCTATGGATCGACCTCTAACCCCGCCCCTTCCTTTCCATCCTCGGCATCATGCACACAATGTCTTCACTGATACAATCATCAATCTGCAACACTTAGCGAGCATGATAAGAAGAGACTCTGTCTCTCAAGCCACAGTATATGGTTTGTTAATCGTTACTACATTAACGTACCGTTGAATAAAAAGTATCGTCGAATATTCCGCAACTGCAACATAACCAGAAATGCGATCTGACGCAGCCATGACGTGACCGGAGACCGACACGCTCGTCTGAGTTTGTTCTTTGGGAATATCTGACTGCCTGGCGTTCGCTGATGTTCAGATACGAGACATAAACGATCGTTACTGCATGTCCAAACATCCTTCCTAAAATAGCCTTGGGTAAGGATGCCTTGGACGCCTTAGGAATAAGCGAACACGTTCCGTTGTGCAGAGAGCAAGTGGAAAGAGGACGCACATCTTCAGCGGATGACTTAACACAGGCGAACTGTCCAGGCAGCACCAACGCATAGAGTGTGTGTCTGTGTGTGTGTGTGAGAGAGAATCACACTGGTCTACTTCTCCATCCTGTTTGTGGATTTTAAAACGCTGAACTTTCTGAGCGTAAACTCACAACAGTACGGACGAATGCGTTTACTAACGAGAGAAGAGATGACCCTGGAGTGACCTCTGAGCGCTGGAGAACAACCCTTATTCGTACAGATTCAGATGCAACACTGTGCAAAAACATCAACCCTGACCTTATCCCCAACAAAACGCGTGCGCACCTTCTAAAGCACACCAATCCTACAGGGGACAGACGCAGACATATCTGCGGACACACACCTGCTGGGGGTTATTTAACGTGAGTGCAGAAAAGTCGTGTGATAAACAGCTTGTGAGTTCAGGCAGGAGTCGCTGAGTGAGTAAGAACATTCAGACTCTATAAAATATAGGCTTTTTTTTTTCCCTTCCATTTTCTCCAGTGTGTTATTCTCAGCCATATGCTACACTCGGCACCGAGACCTGTTACACCGTCCTTCAACAACGGCCTCGTTTATCGACAATTTGGTTATTACAGCTCGCGTAAGATTTCCAGGCTTGTACACAGTGCGGCGGATTTGCATTTGGTGACGCCCACGAAGCTCCATATAAGGTAAAAATCTCACGCAACCGAAATGACGAGCGAAAGGCAAGAAACAGACTTTCTCAGGCAGTAGAAGCGAAAGATATTTTTGACTCGGGTCTGTGCCGAAGTTGTTCGCTGGGTTCAAACACGGCACCGAATGACTGGGAAGGTGTGTTAGATGTGCGCTGAGCGAATTGAAAAGAAAATGGTTTGATATGAAAACGCACAGAAATGTATATCTGAGACCTTGGATACCAAGCACATCGCGCAGCTATGTTTAATCATACTTTTTACTCTGCTTTCTTTCCAATTCCTCCCCGATGCAGTCTCAGAAAAGAAGAAGGGCGTGCGTCCGCAGCACACCAGGAAGCCTACGACACGGATAACCGAATAAAATCTTCAAAACTTGCGCGCTCGATTGAGGCGGATCCTTTTTTTACACGTCACGTGACTTCAACGGATCACGTGATTGGTTAATTAAAGATGAGTGAAAACATCGGAGAGCGAGATGAGACGAGTTTCCGCCGGGAGTGACCGTTTTGTCCTCTTGAACACGGATGGAAACGTAGCTATAGTAGCTCGAGACAGACCGGATCGGTTACGCATCAGTCACTCGGCTGCGCAGCATTAAAAGAAAACGCCGTGGCAAACGGAATCGACACGGCGTCTGAGCTCGTGATCACCTGCTCTTAATCAAATTCATTTACAGAGTTATATCTTCAGATTTATTATTTCTTTAGTTAAAGCCTTAAATATGAAACGACTGGTTTGCACAAGAGTTTCAGTACATTTCAATACATCTCAGCTCATCTTATCTTTGATTAAATACAATTAAATACACCTCAGCAATTTAAGCTGGACAGTGTAGTCCGCATATTAAAGTACACTAACTCATCGTGATTTACACGATTTGAAGCGCGAGCAGGTTATGAACGTTTTTTTTTTTCCTCCTTTCAAAATGAAAGTCATAAAATAAATCTCATACAAACGCCTGTACGAATAAATCCTGTTTATATCGATCAAACTAATCGTGATTATCATTTTGGCCATAAACGTGCAGCCCGGGTAGGTGAGGATTATTTATCATGATTATTCGTTGATTTTAAGGACAACAGATTTTTATTGCACGTTCACATTTAAATAAACAGACCGTTGCTTTCACCTCCATGTTGTGCTACATTCCTGCTGATGTACAAAGACTGGTGCTTAAAGTGCATCGTCTCATAGAAGCAAAATATAAATTATACAAAAAAATATAGGCTAAGTACAAATAAAAATGCCAATCAATCAAATGAAAATATGCGACCAAATGAAAACAATTCAGGCGAATGCAGAAAAGGCAATAACGGTGTTTACAGGAGGAGAGACGCAGACAAATCACCCTATAGAGCGGTGCAGGGATGACGTCATTTTGTACCGGAACCCGGAAGTTAGCATCACGCCGGTTCCCTCGACAAAAACCCAATAGGATTTTCACATAGGCTTTTGGATCATCGCAAAAAATAATCTCTGTGTTCAACAAAAGTGTACAATACTAACACGTTTTGTCCATCAAGGGCATTTTCACAAATGAACACAACTTTTATGAAGTTTGAAGCCGAAATACAATCTCCAGAAATAAACAGCTAACCGTACGCTATAAACAAACTACACCATGGTCGCTCGACTTCTACGTCACCGTCACCAAACTTCCCACAACTTCTCCAAACATGATTTAAAAATATTTTCCATAATACGGATTTACTCTGTGGATGAATCTTCATCCACGTGTTTTTTGGGGAATTGTGCACAGCACACCTGAACCAGTTTATCTGCAAAGACTTTTCCTGTTCGGCGTGATGACGTTTAATGTCCCCGACACCGTCTCTATTCGCGTTTAGCAACTTGTTAGCAACCGCCTTTTTTAATACACGGAAAAGCTTTTAAAACCTCGTGTGGTGTACTACTGGTGTACTTTATATCATAGAATAAAACGTGAAAATATTTTGAGCTTGTATTCACCACAGACCTTATTTCAGGCTTTTAACCAAAAAAAAAAATCCCACTTAAAAAACCCATTGAACCGCAAGGGCTAAAATGCTAACTCTATGGTGATTGGCTGTAAGTTTAGGAAGCACTTGATTTGATCTGCAACGGAGTTTTCTATGAGCGGAGGACGAACTTTACACGTCAGTATCGCAGTCGATCATGTTCATGTAATCATGGCCTAACACACACACACGCACATACACCAAAACCTTTCACAGGAGTAGATATAATAAAACAAAAATGAAATCTGATTACTCCATGTTTGTTCTTTGTACTACACTGAAGAAAAATTAAATAAACGCCGTGGTTGACTCGTATTGTGCTTTGCCGAACGGTGTCACATCCCCGAACAGTGTGTGTGTGTGTGTGTGTGTGTCCTTGCAGCTTCACTTACTGGTGTGTTAAAGGCCGTCCAGTCTAACAATCTAATTAGAAATAATTGCTGGGTTCCTGCTCAGCCTTGCACTGTTTTCGAACCCTAAAACCATTCTTCTGGTATTCGTTACATGCCCTGCATCCACGTCGAATCAGTCAGAAACCCTGAAACTAAATGCTGGCGGTTTGTTTGGTTTTTATACTGCATTTAAGTGCCAGTGAGATACTGCATTACCCACAATCCTTAAAACAAAGCCAATCAATTAGAGACGCTTTGGGAACGGTAAGACAGTAAAACAGTATGTGTGTGTGTGTGTGAGAGAGATTTCTCTCAGATAGGATGTTCCTCCCTAGATATGGCGTCAGATCAGCAGTGTAGTACAGTGCGGTGTATCTGAGGCACTGATTGTTTGTTCTGGGTTAGTGGGTTATAAGAGGCTTTTGTCGACTAGCCAAGATTAGATAACTATGTAGCTATGGTGTTCATGAAATGATGTTAGCTACAACTCACTAACCCACGCTCTCCGACAGCCACCGGTAGACTTTAGCGGTTTCCCAATCTGTAAATCGGAGTTCATATTCTATATCCAGGACGAAATCACTGGGTATGAAGGAGTGCAAAGCGACGCGGTATTTACTAAACCCATCGAGTAAAACAAGCGAATGAAGAACATGACAAATACACTATATGGTTAAAAATATGTGCACACCTGACCATTACATCCCTATGTGCTTACTGAACATCCCATTCCAGATTTATTCACCACTGTGTTTCCTGTTATAATAACCTCCATTCTTCTGGGAAGGCTTTCCACTAGATTTTAGGGTGTGGCTGTGGGGATTTGTGTTCATTCAGCTACAAGAGCGTTAGTGATGTTAGGTGAGGAGGTCTGGGGTGCAGTCGGTGTTCCAGTTCATCCCAAATGTGTTCAGTGGGGTTGAGGTCAGGGCTCTCGAGTTCTTCCAGTCCAACCTTCTCAAACCATGTCTTCACGGAGCTGGCTTTGTGCACAGGAGCATCGTCATGCTGGAACACGTTTGAGGTAAATTGTAATGCTACAGCATACAAAGACATTCTGTACAACCGTGTGATTCAGACTCTGTGGAAAGAGTTGGAAGAACCACAAATGTGTGTGACGGTCAGGTGTCCAGAAACATTTGGCCAGATAGTGTATATAGTGGATATAAAACATTTAACTTTTCACTAAAGTGCATTATGACTCTGAGAAACTATGACTCAGTGACGTGATTCGCAACACTTTAGTAGTTCGTTCTTTTGTAAAAGACAAAAGAAAAACAGCGCACCGTCTTGTTCCTCTGACTTTTTCCCCCTCATTTTTCACATTCAATTTTTTTGTTTTAGCTTCGAAAGAATGGCCACAATTCATAGGGTAGCTGGCTGGTTTGGTTTTCCGTCCTTCAAACTCTTTGAACACAAGGCTGTTGAAAATGTGTACGTCACCGCTCGGCTAAATCGTGATATACAGTTCGTATTGTTCGGTTTAATTCCAAAATCTGTCTATGGGTCTGTGGAGTGGTAGAATTGTATATAAATATCACAATCGTTAAGTAACAGCCTGTAAGTTTGAAAAAGTCGAAAAGAGAATTGTTCTTATTTCCTGTATAGTTTCATGCTCAAATATCAACATTATCAGCGAGGGACCCCTTTAACTGTATAATAAACTCCATGGTCAACTTCTGTACGGATTTTAACTGGAAAATAAATCCCACACACCTCATCTGTATGGCTATATTTCATGAACATTATTTAAAATGTGTCAAAGAATGTTTGTTTTGAGCCAGAGAGCTTTCGGTTCCAGAAGGTTCTGCAATAGAAACCTCAGAAGAGTTATCTCCCAGGGGAAGACGGAGTCAGACAGTGGCGAAGACTCCGAAGCGACAGTGACCTCGGACGTGACGTAGGATTTGCTGCAGGTTACGCAGCGAAAAAGGAAGCGTGATTCGGATGAGTCAGGGGCTCGGGTAGAAGGTTGGCAGTGTGGACCAGTCCGTATCGGACGACACGACCTTACAAAGTCCACTGGGTCTAAGGAGTCGTGTGGGGTCGGGGTACCCTTCGAAAACGATCCAGCATTTGAGCTTTGAAGGATCGAAATGATTGGAATATAAACGTAATTGCATCACTTTGAGCTCGGACATGATTGGTTCAGAGTCCGAGACGGTGTTAGACTTCAGGATGGCGTTGGGGACTTATGGGGAAAAGCATTAAATCCGCGTTAAGATTGATTTATTGGGGGTGGGGTGTTTGAGTAAGCCCATGGAAGTCGAGTGATGACTTCTATCCATCCATTTTCTGTACCGCTTATCCCAACATAGTCGCAAGGAACCTGGAGTCAATCCCAGGGAACTTGGGGCACAAGACGGGGGACACGCTGGATGGGGTGCCAACCAATCGCAGGGCACAATCACACACACATTTCAGACAATTTCAAAATGCCAATCAGCCTACAATGCATTTCTTTGGACTGGGGGGGGAACCCCCAAAGCACAGGGTGAACGGGGCGAACGTGGGGCTGAGGTGGGGCGGGATTTGAACCCCGAACCCCCAGAGGTACAAGGCAAACCACTATAAAGTCATATAAACCCATTCTAACACAGCATTAAAATAAACATCTAAAAGGACAGGACTAATAACGTGCATCATCTGCATAAGCATCTAAGCCGAGCTCATCACATGACCTTGACGATATACTGCGATAACACTCGACGTCTCTCTCCTCCTTCACCCACTACTATTCAAATTCAAAGAGGCAACTGTGTAACAGTCAACAGCATCAATGCTGCAGCTGGGTTAGCATAAAAACTGCATAGTTCCCCCACCCCCAGGCTCAACCCCCAGCTGAACTGAACATCATACAGAGGAATGTCAGGGGGTCACATGCTCCGGATGCCTCAACGACTGCACGTGAACACGCTGTCTGGAACCTGCCCCGGCGTGGGACGAGGACAACGAGACCGAGGAAGACAAACGGAGACCCGAGAGGCGCTAGCAACAGATGAGAGAAGAAAGCGACAGCCAGAGAGAAGAAGTATGGAGGTTAGACATGATGGTGAGAGTGATGAGGTGATTTCAATCGTTCAGAAAAACACTGGAATATAAGCGCTGAGCATTCTGCAATTAAACATTGACTGTATCACCATCCTGGACTCGAGCTCCAGTTTTGATCCACACCATCCTGGCTCTGTTCTTCTACTACCCTCGTAATTCACCATCTCCGCCATAAAATAGGTCACGGCTTCGAGCTGTCCGTTTTACAGGTCAAAGTATTTACGACTATTTGCGGCTGCCGTGTTTACCGTTCCGACTCGGCCGGGCCGAGACGCGCCACTGAGCGGTATAGGAGTCGATCTAACGTCCCGCGGAAGCTGTTAAACCCTACACGTGAGAGAAGGAGATGGAGAAAATAAACAACAATACGGGCTTAATATAAATCGACTGTTCCGTCCGTCACCCGCGGCTGAGACCACAGCGTGACGTCGAGATGATAAGCCTAGTACTGGGAAAGCTCTTCTCACAGAACCCTAGCAGGTTGGGCCTCCCTGCCGACCGACACACGAAGCGAAGGTCAGACTAAATATTCCGCGGTGTTCTGTGTGGCTTGCGGACATTCAAAACAAATCTCCAACCCCCTCGGTTCCTCGCGAAAGGTTGACGGCCTCGAGCGCGCGGTAATTATTAACATGCGCACGCATGCAGCACGTGGACACTGTCTCACCAGACCAGGCGTCACTCGTTCCCTTGCTCGTCATACGGCACGTTACACAAGAAGCAGTGATACACTCTCTCACACACTCACCCTCTCACACTCACAGAATATATGAAGTCCTAGGACAAACAGGTTACTTTTAAATCAGGCACCGTGTCACAGGGTCAAATTACAGTCAAAGGGTACTTCAGAATATCTGAAACATGTATTGTGCACGTGTCGCTGTAATTTATTCTGCTGTTCAAAGACTCGCATGCAGATTCACGGCCACTTCGTTATCCTTCTTTACTGAAACACACGAGCGGAAAGAGCAGGGCGTAAGACGAGTGCGGACGGAAGAAATGGATGGAGTGATGGAGTCAGCGCTTTATTGACCGCCCTCGCTTGAAGTGAAAGAAAGAAAGAAAGAAAGAAAGAAAGAAAGAAAGAGGGTGTGAAGGACCAGGTGTACACCCTGACTGACTTACAAAGGAACTGGCGTTAAACTGGTGCAACTTGCTGCACTCCAGGATGATTCACTCATACGCCAATTATTAATATAACGATTAATAAACAATATATAAATAAATAAAAAAAACACAACTGGTTTTGGGGTGGTTTTTTTTTTTTTTAAATCCTTATACAGTTTTAAGACACTTTTTGTGTCAGCACGGGCCTGGGTCACAGACACAAACATCTGGAGAGCACATTAAGGTAAACACAGCTGTTTAGCGGCAACAAGCAAAGCTTTACCTCCACACACACACACACACACACACACACACACACACACACGTAAAAAAAATAATAATAATAATAATAAATAAATAAATAAATAAATAAATTTCAGTACTTCAAAACTTACTGTACTTCTGTGTGAGAGTCTGTGAGCTGAACGAAAAACAGTGGGTGACTTAAAAACTGTTTTTTGCTTTTTTTTTTTGTTTTGTAACCATGGCTTTATGTTCGCGTATAATTGCATCCAGCCCGTTTTGTACGTTAACACAACAATGACTACTAACCCGCCCCATTAATCCCTCTATCCCCGAGCACCGAAACCCTGCGCGCAGCACAGAATACACTCTTACAGGAAAACGGCAGCACCAAGAAACAGACTGGGGAAAAAAATTATTATTATTATTATTATTATTATTATTATTATTTTAAACAAAACACACAAAACACAACAGTGCCAAAATTAGATATATTTTTTCTCTTCTTCTGCCCATGATTGTGCGGACTTCCCTCGCTTCAAGAAAGAACGCACAGGCGGACGCAGCTCAATCGAACGAGGGATTTTTTCCCCAGGATTTCCTTTTAGTTCTAATGAAATTACTCACAGCTGCCTCACGCTCAAGGCTACATGTTTTTCACTGGGGAAAAAAAAAACCAACAACAAAAAAACAAACAAAAAAAAAACCCCCATCAACTGCAAAATCCCACTGGACTCCGTTCAGGTGTTCTTCCTCAGCTGAGATTAGTGTTCTGGACCGTCTCTGAAGTTCTCCTACAAGACAAGACATGGGTCTGTGTCTGCTGTATGATTGACGTAGGACTAAAAGAAAACCCTACATAATAGATTTTCTGCTGTGAGAAAAATCTAACCTACTTAAAGACGAGCAGGGAAACAGAACTATAAAATCCTCCTAACGGTCCAAGGAATTCGGGGAGCTGTGCCAGGATTCAAAGCCTCCTTTTCTTTTTTACTTTGTGGAACATCGATCCAGAGCGACTACTGTTCTTGCAGGCGATGTGTTTTCACATCCTATAGTCAGCAACTATAAAAATAAAATCCCAGGTTGCTGTGTGTGTGTGTGTGTGTGTGTGTGTGTGTGTGTGTGTAAAAAAGAGAAACCGATCTAATTCAATCTTTCAGGAATCTCCTCGTTTATAGAGGAATGCATCTTGGCCACAGCTCCAAACTCACCCCTGAACCCCAACACCCTGCTTCTCTCGCTTCTCTTCATCTCTCTACGCCGGTTGCTGAGGAGTGTGTGTGTTTCGTTTTCTGCTGATCGCCGTGGTTTTACTGGTAGGGCCAAACGAATGCGAGCCACGAGATCCTCACTAGGGCTGGGCGATATGTGAGGAACACCACACAACAGAGCGTGCTGCAATACGAAAATAACGCACGCCGGGGTGGTGAGATTCGGCATGACGCACAGCGGAGCGTCGCTTCCCCCCTGAACTGCGTTACTGTCCACACGAATAACTGGGAGTTTAGTGATTCTGCTTATACCACGGCGATCAGCCAACTCTTTACAACATTCTGCTGTCGTCATGATCCGTGTCTCAAACTGAAAAAAAATATTAATTATTTAATAAAATGTAAAAAATAACCATTACAAACTCGCTGCGTGTTCAAAAATATTTATTAATTCATCGAGAATATTTCGATAGGTTTAAGAGGCTTTTACTACAGCGATTTGCCGACGATTACAATGTTTCATTTATACTGAACGACAAATTGTGCATTTTAACGGTTTATAGTTAGATTTAATGTTGTGGAATGTTAATTCGCTTACATTATAGTCTCTATAAAGACTGCTCACTTCACCAGCATACCAGCCTGCCCCTCTCTCTCTCTCGAGAGAGAGAGAGAGAGAGAAAATATATAGCTCGCCATTTTACAGAGAAATCTGCACTCATAGGCCCTGTTTACACTAGTTTTAAAATGAAACCGATCCTCGTCCACACTGGCGTTTCCGCTGTGTTTCAGAAATGATCTCCGTCCACACTACACGACCGAATACGCAGGTCACATGACCATTCATGCACACTGGTTGCTAGTCCAAACCGGCATCCATGTAGGGCTTACACCGCTCGAAATGAGATTTGTTGACAATTTCTCTAATCATAGATCGCCTCTTGCGCATGTAGGCAGCAGCAGTTTTATAAAATACAGAATTTAACTGCACAATGGCTGCTAAGAATGACGACAAAGTCGGCAAAGCTTGCGGTTCAGTCTCCGTGTTGTTGAGCGTAATGGTCATATGGTAGGGGCTTGACGAATCAGGGAAGGATACGCAATAATCCAGACCCAATCAGGGGGCGAATGTGGGTGAAGCCACGCCCTCGATTTCAAAAGTCTTCGTTTTGTTCCGTTTACACTGAAACGCGAGCCCGGGGGTTTCAAACAAAAACGGAGTCTTCGGCGTTTCCAAAAGTCTCCGTTTTCGAGGGTGGAAACCGCCGGAGTAGTGTAGATGACAGGCGTAACCGTAGCAACAGTTATGCGTTTTAAAACGAAAACCGCCCTAGTGTAAATAGGGCCATAAACTCTTCTGTCCTGAAGACTTTCCTGAGCTGGGAAAGTAACACGGTCGTGTTAAACAGACCGATGAGCTCCGGTTCTCATTAAAACGTTCCGCTGTCGTCGTGATTGTCGTCATGATCCGTTTCTCACGATGAAAATAAAAAAACATTCTCACTGTGTGATCAAAAATATGAATACATCTATAATGTTTTGGTAGGTAAAATTTTGGTACTGAACAACGGTCTAGAATAGTGCACAAGTATGCGAACTAGTAGTCAGGAAATCGCTTCTCACTTGCATATAGTTTAACCTCACTCAATTTTGTCCCGGTGTTCACCACCACACTCTCGTCACCGCTTCACCTCCTGCTGAATGAATTCTCCAACTCTCACTGAAAACCACTGACTTTCGGCCACGTCGCCGCATAGCTGCCCGAGTAGAGCGACAGGACGCAAGACAACCCGACGCATTCGGTCTCGGAGCGAAAGACGAGTGCGGAGGAAACTGAAAGGCAACAGTGAAGAAACGCACAGTCTTGTTACAGGATGCGGTCGTAAAATGAGTGACAAGGGGGATTAAAGTATAAACGTCTCACACCAGGGTATTCGTTATAGAGAAATACATTCCATAAAACCTCCGACTGACTCACGGGTCGTGTGTAAACCTCTCGTGTGTCATCCTGATGCACTTTCACACTATTTCAATCGATTCAGGATCATTGAGGATTAAGAGATGTTTAACTCCATTAAAACGTGAAGCTGTGTGCAGGCCACAGGAATGCACAATAAAACAAAGCAGCATTGTACTGCTTTGTCCCTGTCCCTGAACACGCTCACAATAACGGTCTTCATGTTGGACAACAAAATAATTCTGCTCTGAAACAGGCGTCACATGCTCGCTCCGTTTAGAACGTCACGTTAATCGTAATGAGGAACGCAGATATTCATCAAACGTGTGATGAAGTTTAACCCCTATACCTGCTTTTACAGCTTAGTGTAGATCCACATGCATCTTCATGACCTTATCGTCTACGTTTATTATGAAACTGGAACGTATTCTGTTGAACTGCTTCTTGTTTTGTTTTTGTTTTTCTGTAAGCTTTTTACAAAGAAGCTTTTAAATCAAGCAAGCTTATTATTATTTATAATACTGAACAGCAAGATACTTAAGCCCTATTTGGACGGGATTAAGTTTATATCTGGAGCTGGGGTCATTTCCGTATTTTACACGCACTCCATGATCAATTTATTTCTGTTCTGATCGGCCGTGTCTGTTTTTCTCCGTCGTCTTCAGAGGAAATTACAGGCTGGATTACCTTCTGTTTTTCACCAAACTCAGTGCTGGTCTGATCATTTCAGTTCCAGATACACGTGTCCGTGATTTTCTATACAGATGTTGCCTCACGCTGCAAAAAAAATTGATGCATGAATGCTGCTACTTGCCGTTTTTATTAAATACCCCTATAGAGACTTTAATTCTTTTTTAAATTTTAAAAAAAGATCCTAGTGACAAATCTAGCAACTTTTTGAGCAGACGTTAGTGACTGGCCTGTACTCGACACGGCTCTCCAGATCACACCACGGCTGCTGATATATGAGTTGAGAGAGTTCACTCGACTTCACTCGACTCACCACCAGTGTGTAAAGTGTTGCACTTGTGACCAATCACAGGTCACCACTGTTCCCCAACGACCAATCACAAATCACCACCGTTCCCCAACGTAAATCACAAATCACCACTGTTCCCCAACGTAAATCACAGGTCACCACTGTTCCCCAATCACCGATCAGTGGTGTTCCCCAATCACCGATCACAACTGTACCCCAACGACCAATCACAAAATCACCGCTGTTCCTCAATCGCCGATCACCGCTGTTCCCCAACGACCAATCACAAATCACCGCTGTTCCCCAGTCACCGATCACCGCTGTTCCCCAACGACCAATCACAAATCACCGCTGTTCCCCAGTCACCGATCACCGCTGTTCCCCAACGACCAATCACAATATTGACTCGTTGAGAGAAAAGGTAGATCGGTTGCCCGCGTGCAACCGACGCTATCGTTCATTTCAGACAAAGCGAGGAAACACCTGGAATTTGGCGAAGCACCTGAAAGACGCCCCTATATTATGTTTGTTTGAGGCAGCTGCATTGTGGCCATGAAACCATCCAACGTTATGCTCCATGTAATGTTTGCGATAGCCAGTTATTTGTTAACGACGCTAACGCATTGCAGTGTTATAAACTACCTCCTAATGGGCCACCATGCATCTCCATTCAGCCCATGTCCTGTCAGGAAAATGTAGCCTAATGTCACTAATAATTATTCAAATGTTCATGCTTTTAATAAATCATTTTGGCCTGCCATAAAACCACACCATGGTATCGACTCTGGTATCGAGTATCGTGTACTTTTGGTGGCATCAGTACCGACTACTAGATTTTTGGTATCGTGACATCCCTAATCAGTTGTGCTGATTGTTTACTGCTTACTGTTTGGATTGGTTGCCATCCTCTTGGTGGTATATTGGTGATGTGAAACTCAGGGTCTGACTAACGTGGCATCGCTGGCGGTCCGTCAGCGTAAATATGCCTCGGGCAGTTGATCCCTTTCTACATCATTTTTGGTGATAAAACTGAAATGGAGATTGGATGCTCATCATCCCAACTTTAAAGGCTTTAAAGTTCTGTCCGCATCTCGATTCTCCAACATACGAGTACTGTCAGACACTCGGAATCACTCGTCGTCTGTGATGTACACACCGCCAATCCAGAGTATCCCTGAACACACTGCTCAATACCTGGTACTATCCCATGCATCTGGTCTAACAACAGCGCCCGACCTAAGTCCAAGTCACCATCTACTGACTGCAGGACGAGCCGATCGTTGATTTATCTCAACCGCGATGTAGAGCGCCATAATTCGTCTACGAACCCTGATGCTTCACATCGTCATTTTGCTCTTCCGAACGGTCGCTCCATCTCTGATAAAGTCTCAAACCTCAACGAAATATTCACTGACAAAAACCTCGATGTTACTACTTGTCGAAACCTGGCAAGTACCCAGTGATTACTTGCAGCTGAACCTTCTTACACCAGATGGATATAGACACCTGTCTTCTGTCATCCACTTGATTTCCACAACACTAATACATACAAATATACGGTACTGAAGGCTGATTTTGATTTTCATTGTCCTCTCACAATTATTCTACTATATCGTCCTCCTAAGGCTCAATTGGACGTTTTTTCCCGAACTCTGTGGACTGCTAACTCTTGCCTGCGCTTCGTCATCACGTGTCCTCCTCCTTGGTGACTTTAATATTCATTTAATATAGAGTGTGCTCTGACTCATCTCAACTATTGTCTGTTTTCGACTGTTTCAATGTGACTTTTCCTACTGACACCCATGGCCATACTCGTGATTTAATCTGTACATCTGGGTTTGATATTTCTTCAATCTCCTCTTTTGACCCCGGCATCTCTGATCATAAACTCATTGAATTTAGTCTCAGTCTACCTGCTCAAACAAAATGCAGTAAGACAATGTTATCCTATCGGGACCTTAAATCTGATGATGCCACGTTACTCTCTGCTTCCATTTCTTCCTCTACAATTTCTGATGTTTTTGATATCTCCTGTCCTTCAACGATACTCTCAAAATACCTCTCTGTTATTCCTGATATTTTGCATAAGCATGCACCTATTAAGACTAGTCCTGTCCCCTGTTCCCAGACTTCTCCCTGGTATACACCTGAGCTCTGGGCCTTAAAAGTGATTGGTAGACGCCTCGAGTGGCTTTATAGGAAAACTGGTCTTACAGTTCACCATCTAGCTCTCACTGATCACCTCAACACATTCAAAACTGCTCTGAACTCTGTGTGGTCTCTGTGTTTCCACAATAATCAATAAAGCAAGCAATAGGCCTAAGGTTTTGTTTGACACAATCAATAAGCCTCACCCAACCTCCAGCTCATGATGTTCACACATCTGAAAAGCTCTGTAGCTCTTTCTGGAAATATTACCAGGAAAAGTTGAATGCTGTCTGCCAGTGCTTTATAGCCAAGGCCCGAGATCTGCTCCCGCTCTCCAGACCGGTCCACTATCAGCATGTTTAAATGAAATATAACGATGGCTTAACTCCAACTTTTTATAACTGAACATCGACAAAACTGATATCATTATCATTGGAACACAAACATGTACTAAAAATATCCTTTATGACATTACTTGTGACATCGATAGCACTCTCATTAAACCATTTAGTACTGTAAAACATTTAGGCATCATCTTTGATCCCTCCCTCACCTTTGAAGCTCATATAAACTCCATTTCTAAACTTGGATTCTTTCAAGTGCGTCACATTGCTCGACTCCGTCCCTTTATTACCCACAAAGACACCGAAACACTGGTTCATGCGTTTATATCCTCACGTCTTCTTCTATTGCAATATTGCTCCATTGCTATTGGTTCTTTATGTTGCAATATATTCAAAACTCAACTGCCGCTTGACTTCTTACACATACCAAGCGCTCAGCTCACATTACTCCAATCCTGTCTGAACTGCACTGGCTACCGGATTCGTTTCACATTAAATATAAAATAATCCTTCTTACAGTCAAATCCCTTCACGGTTTGAAACCTTGCTAACTTGCAGTGCACTGTTTCTCCCCTCCAACCCGCCCAGCTCTCTCAGGTTCTCTGGGCTCGGACTCCTCTCTGTCCCAAGGTGTCGTCTCTCTACCATGGGTGGCAGGTCTTCCGGTGTTGTAGCACCCAAGATCTGGAATTCACTCCCTCTGACTCTTCGCAGCATCACATCCATCTCTGAGCTCAAATCCTTTAAACGTACTTTTTAAACGTACTTTAGACTTATCCGTTTTCTCAGTGTTATTTGTCCAAACGTGTTGCTATGCATTTTGCTCTCAGTGTCTGTACTGTGTTTTTCATTTTTTTGTGTTTGTTTGTTCATTGTTTTTCACATTTTGTGTTTGTCCATGATTATTCACTGTCTGTGTATTATTTTATTGCTATTACAAAAGCGTCCTTGAGCTCTGTAAAGGTGCTATATAAATGAAACATTTATTATTAATTATCATCATCATCATCATCATCATCACCTTCTATTCTGATTAAACTCTATTCAACCCTACTTTACAATATTCAAAGTGAAAATCTTCCTCAGCAATCCTAATATGCAAATTGATATGGAAATGATCCTGATGAATACATTAATAATATGTAATTACTAATCAAATAATAAGTAATATGTACATTAATCAAATTAGCACCTGACGTGGTGTAGTGACTTTGAGCATGTTTTAGCTACTTTCGCCTGACAAAGAGTTTTAACAGTAAACTGTATCAGAGCAGTTCAGCTGCATTTTAAAAGCTCTGTGTGGAATGGAAACACTTTTCTGAGAGCAGTGAGGAGATCAAGAAGCTCCTCACTAACACAAAAATGATCAAAGCCATGCTCACAAACACCGCGACTGTGAACAAGCTCTAATGGGTTAGGTTACTTCTAGCAGTTTTTTCTTTACATGCAAGACATTGGGGGCGATTTCTGAGGACAACACACACCTGTGGGGGCAACAAAACACAAACTACCCCAGCATTACTGACCGCTGTAGTTCTACTGCTACTTTCATTAACCAGCTAACACGGTGCTGCCACAGCAGGGCTCCTCAAGCTAATCGGCTAACACACACAGACTAACAGACACACACCTACAGACACCAACGCAGGTAAAACGCAGAGATTCCAACGCAGTTAAAACGCAGAGACTCCAACGCAGTTAAACGCAGAGACTCCAACGCAGTTAAACGCAGAGACTCCAACGCAGTTAAACGCAAAGACTCCAACGCAGTTAAACGCAGAGACTCCAACGCAGTTAAACGCAGAGACACCAATGGAGAGACAGCAATGCAGTTAAACGCAGAGACACCAACGCAGAGAGACACTAATGCAGAGACACCAACGCAGTTAAATGCAGAGACACCAACGCAGAGACAACAACGCAGTTAAACACAGAAACATCAAGCAGTTAAATGCAGAGACACCAATGCGGAGACACCAACGCAGATAAACGCAGAGATAACCAATGCAGAGACACCAACGCAGTTAAACCAAGAGACACCAACATAGAGACGCCAAAGCAGTTAAACGCAGAGACACCAACGCAGTTAAACGCAGAGACACCAACGCAGTTAAACGCAGAGACACCAACGCAGTTAAACGCAGAGACACCAACGCAGAGACACCAACGCAGTTAAACGAAGAGACACCAACAGAGACGCCAAAGCAGTTAAACGCAGAGACACCAACGCAGTTAAACGCTGAGACACCAACGCAGTTAAACGCTGAGACACCAACGCAGTTAAACGCTGAGACACCAACGCAGCGACACCAACACAGTGACATCAACACAGTTAAACGCGGAGACACCAACGCGGAGACACCAACGCAGATAAACGCAGAGATAACCAATGCAGAGACACCAACGCAGTTAAACCGAGAGACACCAACGAAGTTAAACCGAGAGACACCAACATAGAGACGCCAACGCAGTTAAACGCAGAGACACCAACGCAGTTAAATGCAGAGACACCATGGAGAAACCAACGCAGATAAACGCAGAGACACCAACGCAGAGACACCATGGAGACACCAACGCAGATAAACGCAGAGACTCCAACGCAGATAAACGCAGAGACTCCAACGCAGATAAATGCAGAGACTCCAACGCAGATAAACGCAGAGACTCCAACGCAGAGACTCCAACGCAGATAAACGCAGAGACTCCAACGCAGATAAATGCAGAGACTCCAACGCAGTTAAACGCAGAGACACCAATGGAGAGACAGCAACGCAGTTAAACGCAGAGACACCAACGCAGAGAGACACTAATGCAGAGACACCAACGCAGTTAAACGCAGAGACACCAACGCAGAGACAACAACGCAGTTAAACACAGAGACACCAAGCAGTTAAATGCAGAGACACCAACGCAGTTAAACGCAGAGACACCAATGCGGAGACACCAACGCAGATAAACGCAGAGATAACCAATGCAAAGACACCAACACAGTTAAACCAAGAGACACCAACACAGAGACGCCAAAGCAGTTATACGCAGACACCAACGCAGTTAAACGCAGAGACACCAACGCAGTTAAACGCAGAGACACCAACGCAGAGACACCAACGCAGTTAAACGAAGAGACACCATGGAGACACCAACGCAGTTGAACGCGGAGACACCTACGCAGAGACAACAACGCAGTTAAACACAGACACCAACGCAGTTAAATGCAGAGACACCAACGCGGCTAAACGCGGAGACACCAACGCAGCGACACCAACACAGTGACATCAACACAGTTAAACGCGGAGACACCAACGCGGAGACACCAACGCAGATAAACGCAGAGATAACCAATGCAGAGACACCAATGCAGTTAAACGCAGAGACACCAACGCAGTTAAACCGAGAGACACCAACATAGAGACGCCAACGCAGTTAAACGCAGAGACACCAACGCAGTTAAATGCAGAGACACCATGGAGAAACCAACGCAGATAAACGCAGAGACACCAACGCAGATAAACGCAGAGACACCATGGAGACACCAACGCAGATAAACGCAGAGACTCCAACGCAGATAAATGCAGAGACACCATGGAGACTCCAACGCAGATAAACGCAGAGACTCCAACGCAGATAAACGCAGAGACTCCAACGCAGATAAACGCAGAGACTCCAACGCAGATAAACGCAGAGACTCCAACGCAGATAAACGCAGAGACACCATGGAGACACCAACGCAGATAAACGCAGAGACTCCAACGCAGATAAACGCAGAGACTCCAACGCAGATAAACGCAGAGACTCCAACGCAGATAAACGCAGAGACTCCAACGCAGATAAACGCAGAGACACCATGGAGACTCCAACGCAGATAAACGCAGAGACTCCAACGCAGATAAACGCAGAGACTCCAACGCAGATAAACGCAGAGACTCCAACGCAGATAAACGCAGAGACACCATGGAGACACCAACGCAGATAAACGCAGAGACTCCAACGCAGATAAACGCAGAGACACCATGGAGACACCAACGCAGATAAACGCAGAGACTCCAACGCAGATAAACGCAGAGACTCCAACGCAGATAAACGCAGAGACTCCAACGCAGATAAACGCAGAGACTCCAACGCAGATAAACGCAGAGACTCCAACGCAGATAAACGCAGAGACACCATGGAGACACCAACGCAGATAAACGCAGAGACTCCAACGCAGATAAACGCAGAGACTCCAACGCAGATAAACGCAGAGACTCCAACGCAGATAAACGCAGAGACTCCAACGCAGATAAACGCAGAGACACCATGGAGACTCCAACGCAGATAAACGCAGAGACTCCAACGCAGATAAACGCAGAGACTCCAACGCAGATAAACGCAGAGACTCCAACGCAGATAAACGCAGAGACACCATGGAGACACCAACGCAGATAAACGCAGAGACTCCAACGCAGATAAACGCAGAGACACCATGGAGACACCAACGCAGATAAACGCAGAGACTCCAACGCAGATAAAAGCAGAGACTCCAACGCAGATAAACGCAGAGACTCCAACGCAGATAAACGCAGAGACACCATGGAGACACCAACGCAGATAAACGCAGAGACTCCAACGCAGATAAACGCAGAGACTCCAACGCAGATAAACGCAGAGACTCCAACGCAGATAAACGCAGAGACTCCAACGCAGATAAACGCAGAGACTCCAACGCAGATAAACGCAGAGACTCCAACGCAGATAAACGCAGAGACTCCAACGCAGATAAATGCAGAGACACCATGGAGACTCCAACGCAGATAAACGCAGAGACACCATGGAGACACCAACGCAGATAAACGCAGAGACTCCAACGCAGATAAACGCAGAGACTCCAACGCAGATAAACGCAGAGACTCCAACGCAGATAAACGCAGAGACACCATGGAGACTCCAACGCAGATAAACGCAGAGACTCCAACGCAGATAAACGCAGAGACTCCAACGCAGATAAACGCAGAGACTCCAACGCAGATAAACGCAGAGACACCATGGAGACTCCAACGCAGATAAACGCGGAGACTCCAACGCAGATAAACGCAGAGACTCCAACGCAGATAAACGCAGAGACTCCAACGCAGATAAACGCAGAGACTCCAACGCAGATAAACGCAGAGACACCATGGAGACACCAACGCAGATAAACGCAGAGACTCCAACGCAGATAAACGCAGAGACTCCAACGCAGATAAACGCAGAGACTCCAACGCAGATAAACACAGAGACTCCAACGCAGATAAACACAGAGACTCCAACGCAGTTAAACGCATTGACTCCAACGCAGTTAAACGCAGAGACACCAATGGAGAGACAGCAACGCAGTTAAACGCAGAGACACCAATGGAGAGACACCAACACAGTTAAACGCAGAGACACCGACACAGTTAAATGCAAAGACACCAATATGGAGACACCAACGCAGTTAAACGCAGGGACACCAACGCAGAGACACTAACGCAGAGACACTAACGCAGAGACACTAACGCAGACTAAGAAACTAACACAAAGAATAACACACCAACACGGACTAAGAGACTTACAAGATACTAAAAGACTAACACACACACACACACACACAGACACACAGACTAAGAGCCTAACACATACAAACAGACTAAGAGCCTAACACACACACACACACACACACACACACACACACACACACTAGGAGCCTAAAACACACACACACACACACACACACACACACTAGGAGCCTAAAACACACACACACAAACAGAGTAAGAGCCTAACACACACACAGAAACTAACACAGACTAAGAGCTTAACACACACACACACACACACACACACACAGAGAGAGAGAGAGAGAGAGAGACTAAAACACACACACACACAGACTAAGACTAAGACACACACACACACACACACACACACACAGACTAAGACACACACACACACACACACACACACACAGACTAAGACACACACACACACAGACTAAGAAACACACACACACACACACACACACACACACGAGCAGCTAGCCAGCTAGCTAGCTAACATGTTTAGCTCCCCGGATACCAAGAGATGAGAAGCCGAGCCGGTTGTAACACACCCTGTAGCGTTTGAAACACCGCGCAGTAACTTACACACACACAGATACAGATACAGACACACACACACATTTCCGGGAGGTTGATTAGATCAGACAGAGATCTTACCTGTCAGTCTGATTTTGATGCTTGACCCGTTCCTCCGAGTCCCAGGATTCGACATCACTCCTGAAAATAAATTAATCAGACTAACTTTCTCTCAGGCCCCAAACCGCCGACACACAGCCAGGCTCGACGCAGCCCGACAAACCGGCGACGGTGTGCGCGTTTCCCCCCGAAACGGAAAACCGAGATTATTTCCTTTCAGGCGAAGCCCCCTGCTCGTTTCTCCCGGACTGAAGAACATACGCTAACATTTTTTCGAGCTCGACGGCGCGCTGACATCACGCTCGTGCACGAGGTGGGGGGAAAAGAAATACGTGCGCGCCCACGACAACCGCGCCAACATCCGGTCTGCACCCGTGTACTTGGCTACAATCCAAAATGGCGCCCTAATGGACGTGTAGCGCACTACAGAGCGTGTAGAATTTTTAATACTCGATGATGTACTTATAAAAGAAGCTGTGCCATTTGTCAGCTAATCAAGCTAATGGTTTTGTTGTTGGTATTAAAATAATGTGATACACTATATGGCCAAAAGTATGTGCACCCCTGACCATTACACACATATGTGGTTCTTCCCCAAACTATTGCCACAAAATTGGAAGCACAAAATTGTATAGGGTGTCTTTGTTGTGTCTTTGTGTTACAATTTCCCTTGAAATTTTAATGACAGTGCCCCTGTGCACAAAGCGAGCTTCACGAAGACATGGTGTGCCAAGAACTCGAGTGGTCCGAGCCGTGACTTCAACCCTACTGATTTCAGCAGTTATTTCAGCAGTCTGTTTACATCGAAATCGAGTTAATGGTGTAGGAATTACAGCACTTTTAATATGCGCCTTTTTTTTAAGTGATCAAGAACTTTGACAAACTACCAATCATAAATTAAATTGTCATCTTTAATACTTAGCTGCAAATCCTTTGACTGCCTGAAGTTTGGACCTCACAGATATCACCAGATGCTGGGTTTCTTCCCCGTTGATACTCTGTCAGGTCTTTACTGCAGCTGTATTCAGTCCCTGTATGTTCTCGGGGTGTTTTGCTTTTTAGTTTTTCCACTACTTTGCCTTAAAAAAGTCTTGGGTTTCTTTCGAAGTATGCTTCAGGTCATTGTCTATCTGTACTTTAAATGCTGTCCAATGAGTTTTGAAGCAATTGGCTGAATTTGAGCAGATAATGTTTCCCTATACACTTTTTGTCAGCAGTCACATCATCAGTAAATACTAGCGAACCAGTTCCATTGGCAGCCGTGTACACCCATGCCATAAGATGAGGTAGTATAGTTTTAAATCATGAGCAGTTCCTTGCTTCACTATAATCTTCTCTTCCCATCATTCTGGCACAAAATGGTCTTTGTCTCATCTGTCCATGGTATGTTGTTCCAGTTCTGTATGTGTTAGATAGTGTTTTGGCAATCTGTTTTTGAGGCTTACTAATGGTTTACATCTTGTTGTAAACCCTCTGGTGAAGTCTTCTCTTGATTGTTGACTTTGACACAGGTACACCTACCTCCTGGAGGGTGTTCTTGATCTATCCAACTGTTGTGAAGGGGTTTTTCTCCACCAGGGAACTAATTCTTGTGTCATCCACCACAGTTGTTTTCCATGGTCTTCTAGGCCTTTTGATGTTCCTGGGCTCACCATTGCTTGCTTGCTTTCTTTTTTAAGAATGTACAAAATTGATTTGTCCACATCTAATGTTTTTGCTATCTTTTTGATGGGCTTGTTTTGATTTTTCAGCCTAATGATGGCTTGCTTCAGTGGCAGTGACAACTCTTTGGACTTCATATTGAGAGTTAACAGCAACAGTTTCAAATGTAAATGCCATACATGAAATCAACTCTAGACCTTTTATCTGCTTACTTGTAAGTAAAATAATGAGGGAATAACAAAACATGGGTATGGAACAGCTAAGCAGCCAATTGTCCAATTATTTTGATCCCATTTAAAGGGGGGGGGGAGGTTGGGCAGGCACAAATAAAACATGGTGTTCACCAGATTTGTATGTTAAATCCCCTCAGATTAAAGCTGAACGTCTTTGAGCTCATATTCATTATTTAATTGAAACTCCAATATTCTGTGGTAGACAGCTGAAATAACAATAAGTTTATCACTGTCCAAATCTGTATGGACCTGACTGGAGATTGGATTATTAGTTTTCATTGCTTTGTTGTTTCTCCATTATCTTTCGCCGATTATTTCAGATTCTTTGGCTTCATATGGCAAAAAGGTGACCAAGCTTTAGTAGTTTCAAACAACAGAATACACACTTGAATAGCCTGCTGACAAAAAGCCAAACTCAAAAAGTATTTTTGTGCATTCAGTGTATGGAAACAATTGAGTGTGTGAATGCTCACGGGTTAAATAAACGACTTGTTCTTTGTAAACTTATACTGTATAGCCTATTATTCTATTCAGTATGAAGCACATCAAAGCACAGAAAGTGATATTCCAAAGAGCTTACTGAATATAAAATTAATGTTAAAAAATATTGCATTCTTATAGTAAATGGTGCATGTCAAGCCCTGTGTGTAGGCTGTCATGGACTGCATGCAGGACCTGGATCTGTAAACAGTCGGTTTATTTCCATATCAATCTAAGCAGTGTGTTTCTACAGAGTTGATAAAATGTTAACCCAAACACTGCCTACATTTTTCTGAGTTGGAATTTAGTATGTTGTGCTGTGCCAGTTATATCTGTAAGCCTTCAGAAAGTACTCTGCGTGGAAGATCTGGATAAAGATATTGTATCACACAAGGAAACAAAGTAAAATAGAAGCAAAGGCCATGCAATCTTATTTATGAAGCTGTTTGGTTTGACTTACAGAATAAATTGAGCATAAATGGGGTTTTTTCTTTGTTAATTTATTTAAATCCATAGATGCTAAACAGATCGCTTGTATTGCTTCAGATCAACCCATGAAGAATAACACTGAACAACAGACTGCAATACCGGCATTTCTGACAAACATAGACTTCCCGATATGCTGTGTTTAATGAAGTGTTGAAGCCATAATTAGAGACTTGTAAAGCTGCATTTATTCACATCAGTGGTACTGCATTTATAGTGATTCTTGAAGATTGTATCATTTAAATGCTTCATTTGGCAAATACCCCATCATTGCAGTCAGTGCAGGATGGTCTTCTGCAAACCCAAAGTAGGCTTAATAGAAATGCACTCATTTGCCACCTTACAATCCATTTCATGGATTGCTTGTGTTTGCTTTCAGAACACGGATTTTAAAGGAAACCTCTTTTCTCTTTTCCATTCCTCCTTTCTGAATCACATGTCACACAACCGCAGCGTTTATCATGAATATTTTAAACAGAACTATGTAAACAGACTACAAATAGAAAAACTGAAATTGATTTTGCTTTAAAATGTTTGAACTAAAAATGCTGGCATGGCTCAGTTATGCCACCTTCTGGAAGTAAAAACTATAGTCTATGAATTAGGAACTATGTATTTGTAAGGGCTGGTACAAATGGAATAAATTAGAGAATGTTACTTTATACACAATGGGGTCCAGGAATATGAGAGCACTAGTGAAAATGCTTCTATTTTGCATTCTTTTCTAATTTTATACAACTATTTTCATTACAAATGATATTATTGACAACACCCTGAGTGAAAAGTAGAATCTTCGAAATATTTATATGAATTTCAGAGTTTCTGAGTATTTGGTTCGTCCCCTTTTCTGCTTTATGACAGTGTGCACTCAAGCTGGCACAGACTTAACAGATTTGTGCAAAACCTGATGATCCATTTCAGATAAAATCCATCAGAGTGTCGTTTGAACACGTGCTTCAATAAAAGACATTAGGCATGAGGAAAATCTGACCTTTTGTACAAAGCAGTTAACATGCTCTATATCACACGTTTGCTTACATTTAAATAAGTGTAAGTGTGGCACGGTGAGTATCATTAGCTTCAGGGTTCCTGGCTTGATCCTGAGCTTGGGTTAGTGCTTGTGTGGAGTTTCATATGTTCTCCCCATATTTGCGTAGGTTTCCTCCAGGTTCTCTGGTTTCCTCCCGCCTCCCAAAAACATGCATGTAGGTGGTTTGGCTAAGATAAAGTACATCTAGTATGTGAATCTGAGTGCATGGTGCATTGAAATACACTGGAATGATATTTATGGTGTATTCCCACCTCACGCCAAGTGTTCCCGGGATAGGCTCCGGATCCACCATGACCCTCACCACGATAAAGCGCTTATTGAAGATGAATGAATGAATGAAGGAATGTAGAATCTCATATCCCATTGTGAGGTTATTTACATTCTTTCATTTCACAAAATCCAATCCGAGTATCACACGCTCTGAATTGTTAAGGATTGAGGAGTGTTTTGTTAAAGGGCTCAACAGTGGCTCTGACAGTTCTCAGATTTAATCTCACAACATCTTTGTGTTTAGCACAAAATCTTAATCTGTTAACACCTGTGTGACAGACTTGTACATTGTCTGTTCGTCAGCTCCATTTCAGTTTCATGCAGTATACTACACATTCTATGAGGAAAGGTACTGAAATTACACTGACGAAAAGAATTTCACTGTATATGCAAGGAACATGAAATGAATCTCAAACTTATTAATTATTCAATGATTTCTTCTGCTATGGAACTACAAAATGAAAAGTCACCATATAAGTTTACATGGAAAACTCCAGCCATAAAACGATTCCCTGTTGATAAGCTGTTAATGATATACACAGGCTTAAGCTCCATGAGTGGTCGTCTCTAATCGTTTGCCTTGTATATTCATCTCAGTCAGCACTTGGCAGCTGGCAGCTGGTCTTCGTCCCAGTGGAGATCAGACTCTACGCCTATGCTTATATTAAGAAGTCAAAGTATAACCTTATCACAATTTGCTGCCAATTGGGCATACTCGTTTGATGTGTGTACTTGTTAAGAATATCTTTAGTGTAACCAGAGATCAGTGTGTGTGTTCACAGCTTTGTGTTACCATGCTTAATGACACCACTTATGTCCACACATGCTTTTGCCTGAGTGTCTGGGATTAACCGAACATCCTGACATTACAAGCAAGATATCAAAGGCAAATATTTCTGTTTGACTTTACAAGACAGCTGCACGGTGTTGTAACTGGCGAACCACGACTAGATGATACAACCCCAATTCCAGAAAAGTTGGGACAGTATGGAAAATGCACAAAAACTTACAAAGAGTTATTTGAAAATTCACCCTGTCCTAGATTGAAAGCACATTATTGACACATTATTTGATGTTTTACTTTGTGAATTTAATTTATTTTTGAAAATATACACTCATTTCAAATCTGATGACTGCAACATACTCCAAAAATGTTGGGACAGTCAACTGTTTAGTACTGTGTAACATCACCTTTTCTTTTAATAACACTTATTAAGCGTTTGGGCGCTGAGTGAAGACACCAGTTGTTTAAGTTTACCAAGAGAAATTTTCCATTTTCCATATCCATTATACATTTCTTCAGCTGTGCAACTGTACGGGGTTTTCGTTGCCTTATTTTGCACTTCATAATATGTCACACATTCTCAATGGGAGACAGGTCAGGACTACAGGAAGGCCAATGTAGCACCCGCACTCTCTGCTTACGCAACCATGCGCTCTTGTCCTGCTCTGGATGGCAGCATATGTTACTCCAAAATGTGTACATATCTTTCTGCATTAATGCTGCCCTCACAGATGTGCAAGTTACTCATGCCATTGGCACTGACACACCCGCATACCATGACAGACGTTGGCTTTTGGACCTGACGCTGATAACAGCTTGGATCGTCCTTTTCCTCTTTGGCCCGGAGAACACGACGGCTGTTTTGTCCAAAAACTATTTGAAATGTTGACTCGTCGGACCGCAAAACACAATTCCACTGTGCTACTGTCTATCTCAGATGAGACCGAGCACAGAGAAGTCGGCGGTGCTTCTGGACAGTGTTGATGTATGGCTTCTGTTTTACATAGCAAAGCCTTAACTTGCATCTGTGGATGCAGCGGCAAATGGTGTTGACTGACAAAGGTTTACCAAAGTATTCCCGAGCCCATGTCAGGATCTCCATTACAGACTCTTGACAGTTTTTAAGACAGTGACGTCTGAGGGACCCGAGATCATTCAGAAGTGGTTTTCAGCCTTTTTAAGCAGATTTGCTAAGTTTTGTTATTGACTGTGATTTGTGTACTAGATCCCTTACATGCATGTTTCTTCAAACAGATAATACCCGAAGAACTCTTATAAAAATAATCAACTCTTCCCTTAGCACTGGCTATGTACCTAAATCTTTTAAACCAGCACTTCTCAAACCCCTGATTTTAAAACTTGACCTTGACCCCTGTCAGCTTTATCTCCAAGAAAAGGTTTTTGAACAGCAGTTATGCTCGTACCTACATAGGAATAACATTCATGAAATGTATCAGTCAAGATTTAGGCCTCATCATAGCACAGAGTCAGCGCTGGTTAAAGTAGTAAATGACGTACTACTATGTCAATTAATATAACGGAAAGGCAGCAAGAGTCACTATTGTGTTGAATTCCACTTCAGAAATTATTAAATGGATTAAATGCAATAATTTAGCTACAATTTAGTATTGTTATTTAATAATGCCCCATGTCTCGAATGGAAAAACATATTTAGTGGTGTTGTTTTTTTAATTACCCTAAAAGGTCAAGGCATGAGTTCCCTCAAGTCAAAGCAATCAACTGATTCCCTAGCCAGAACAGCTCTATTCAGCGGGTAATGGCTTTCTTAATAGCTATGACCAAATCAGGATATCCACAACTCATATATAACAGCTTCTCCAGAACAGCCCGTCACATCAGCAAGTGCTCCTCATTGTACCGTGCTCTGGTAAGTAAACATTCACCACCTGTATTTTAAAGCCGTTCGCTTACCCTTTCCCCAACTTGTTACCTACTATATACAAATGTGTCACAAATGATCTTCATTTTGTATCTCCTCTGATGCAGCTGTGTGAGTGGTATCTCGTCTGACCGGCTGGTGTGGGTGTAGAGGAACTGAGCCACGATGCCAGGTGCCTACAAAGGTGAGTGTGGGGACGATGTGGACCCCATGCCGTTCCTGGCTCCCTTGGAAAAAGAAAAGATGGAGGTCATGAACAAGTCCTATGACATTAAGAAGTCGTGCTGGTTGAGGGACGATAAGGAAGGCTTCATTGCGGGAGAGATTCAGGCCGAAGACGATGGCAAAGTCACCGTGAAGACGGCCAAAAACATAGTATGCCACTTGTGCATTCATTAAGGGTCTCTGGTGAACTCGATCAGCTCACCCTGGATTTTGGTACTAATATGAATTTTAAATGGAATGCTTGTCTTTATTTTATGTCTAGCTGAAGTCTTTATTTGTCTTTAGACACTCACTTTAAGGAAGGATGATATACAACAAATGAACCCACCAAAGTTTTATCAGGCTAGCGATATGGCTAATCTGACCTTCCTGAATGAAGCCAGTGTGTTAGACAACCTTCGTTCACGCTACACCCATATGAGAATCTACGTAAGTCCACATATCTCATTAAAAGTTGTCACATATGCAAAATCAAACTGTTGAACTGTTTAAAATACTACTACTACTACTAATAATAATAATAATAAAATAACTTGTTGCATTCTGCAGACCTACTCTGGCCTCTTCTGTGTAACTGTGAACCCGTACAAATGGCTTCCAATTTATGGGGCAAAAGTTGCTCAGATGTATAAGGGGAAGAAACGCAATGAAGTTCCTCCTCACCTTTTCTCCATATCTGACAATGCATACCATGACATGATGATGGGTAAGTGGGGAAAAAACTATTTTTTTTTCACCTTTTATTTGTGTTTTTATAGAAATATGCAGTAAATCAATTTTTTTTTTTGGTGTCTCTGATTTTAGAGCAAGAAAACCAGTCGTTGCTTATCACGTAAGTCTTTTTTAAAATTACAGAGACTTTTCACAGATATGCCTACTTTTATGAGGTGGTATTTTCATATGCACATAGAGAGTGAAAAGAAACCTTTACCCCTCCAATTCCTTAAAAAAAACAACTTACTGCTCATAGCGGAGAATCTGGAGCTGGCAAGACTGAGAACACCAAAAAGGTCATCCAGTACTTCGCCAGTGTGGGTGCCACTGGAGGGAAGCCGGCTCCAGAGTCCAAGGCAAGCGAATGTGATTGATGTTCTCTTGTGTAACGCAATACTCCTTGCTCACGCTCAGCACATGTGAATAATGACAGAGCTATATATATTGATGGTGAAAACGTCCTCTCACAGGGCTCCCTGGAGGATCAAATCATCCAGGCGAACCCGGTCTTGGAGGCTTTTGGCAATGCCAAAACCATTAGGAACAACAATTCCTCCCGTTTTGTGAGGAATTTTCTTTACGTTCCAGTTCCAAAATATACAGCATGAACTATAAACTTCAGGGAAATCGCATTTCATTCTGAATAGCTCTTATAATACTTCTTTCAGGGGAAATTTATCCGTATTCACTTTGGACCAACAGCTAAGCTGGCTGGTGCAGACATTGAGAGCTGTAAGTGTCTAAAATAAACTCAACACATCATACAATTTCAGCTAAAATCATTTCTAACAAGGCAATATGGTTTTGCTTGTAGATCTTCTGGAGAAATCCCGTGTCATCTCGCAGCAAGCAGCGGAACGCAGCTATCACATCTTTTACCAGCTTCTGTCAGGGAGGAAACCAGAACTGCTGGGTGTGTTATTTATTTATTTATTTATTTATTCGAAACATGCACATTAACTTAATCATATACTGTACAGTCATCTGTAAGTAATTACATAGTGCATCACTTTTGTTGATTTGTGCTCAAGCACACTGTATTGTGACATGCAAGAAATCGGTTTTAAAACTGTAAAACTATTTACACATACACTATATTGCCAAAAGTATGTGGACACCTGACCATCACACCCATGTGCCCACTCCAAAACCATGTGTTAGTCCCACCTTTCCTGATATAATAAGCTCCACTCTTCTGGGAAGGTTTTTCCACTAGATTTTGGAGCGTAGTTGTGGGGATTTGTGATCATTCAGCTACAAGAGCTTTAGTGAGATCAGGTCCTGATGATAGGTGAGGAGGTCTGGGGTGCAGTCGGTGTTCCAGTTCATCCCAAAGGTGTTCAGTGGGGTTGAGGTCAGGGATCTGTGCAAGATACTCGAGTTCTTCCAGTCCAACCTTCTCAAACCATGTCTTCATGGAGATCATTTTGTGCACAGGGGCATCGTCATGCTGGAACAGCTTTGGGCCTCTTAGTTCAGTGAAGGGAAATTGTAATTCTACAGCATACAAAGACAACTTTGTGGCAACAGTTTGGGGAGGAACCACATATGGGTATGATGGCCATGTGTTCACATACTTTTGGCCATATAGTGTATATGAGGTGGCACAGTGACACAGTAGTTATTATTACCACCTCACAGCTACAAGGTCCCAGATTCAATCCTGACCCCAAATTGACCTCCCAAAACCATGCCGGTATGTGGATTAACTACCCATCCAGGGTGCATTCCTGCTTCATGCCCATTGTTCCCAGGATAGGCTCCAGTCCCACTGTGACTCTTACCAGAATAAAATGGTTACTGAAGATTAACATTGAAATCAATGTCCTTTTTATAACACATGTTGAAGAACAATAGGTAACTGCCTGCTCGGTTGTTTCTGGGGCAGATGTGTGTTGTGGTATCATTAGTTTATTAAAGATAGCTAGTTTCATTTCTCGCCCATTGTTCTGAGGTATAGAAAACAGCAAAAATGTGTAACGGTCGAACTACTTTTTGACTTACAACAAAATTCCTTTGTTGCTTTTCAGGGGATCTCCTTTTGGCACCTGATCCAAAGCAATATGTTTGGATCTGCCAGGGAGTCACGGTTGTGGATAACATGGACGATGGTGAAGAACTGATACTGACTGATGTAAGCCCAAATGAACCACTAACAGCCTTTGACCATTTTCAGCATTCGATTAAATAGGCTAGGTTTTTGATTCCTGCTTTTTTTTTTATAGACAGCCTTTGATGTTCTTGGCTTTACTGCTGAGGAGAAAATGAGCATCTACAAACTAACCGCAGGCATAATGCACTTCGGTAACATGAAATTCAAGCAAAAACCAAGAGAGGAACAGGCTGATGTTGACACCACTGAGGGTAAGCATGCGTCATTGAGTTAAAGTAAAGCTGATAAAGTGCTAGCTGTAAAGTAATCATGATAATGATCTGTATTTAGTGGCTGACAAAGTTGCCCACCTCATGGGAATCAACTCTGGAGACCTGCAGAAAGGAATCACCAGGCCTCGTGTTAAAGTTGGGAATGAGTTTGTGACCAAAGGTCAGAACCAGGACCAGTGTGTCTACTCCATTGGAGCTCTGGCTAAAGCCATCTACGACAGAATGTTCAAGTGGATGGTGCACAGGGTTAATAAAACGCTGGACACTAAGATGCAGCGCCAGTTTTTCATCGGCGTTCTAGATATTGCTGGCTTTGAGATCTTTGAGGTAACTATTCTGTAACTATTTTATGAAACATACATTATATCTAAATAGAGGCCTCCACTGCTCATTTTTGGATTCCCCCCACACAGTTAAACAGCTTTGAGCAGCTGTGCATCAACTTCACAAACGAAAAGCTGCAGCAGTTTTTCAACCACCACATGTTCGTCCTGGAACAGGAGGAATACAAGAAAGAGGGGATAGACTGGGTCTTTATAGATTTTGGGCTTGACCTGCAGGCCTGTATTGATTTGCTGGAAAAGGTTACCAAGCATTTTATCCCTTATAATTTAGTTTACCAGGTTCCACCACTTTCTTGCTAATTTTCTTCTGTATTTCAGCCCATGGGTATTTTTTCCATCCTCGAGGAGCAATGCGTCTTCCCCAAGGCCACAGATGCCACTTTCAAGGCTTCCTTGTATGACAATCATCTGGGCAAGTCTTCTAACTTCCTGAAACCAAAAAGTGCAAAGAAAGGTCCAGAAGTGCACTTCGAGCTGATTCATTACGCTGGCACTGTGAGTCTACTTCTGGATTTATTTTCAATATTCCTCTTCACAGAGTTAGCTTTAGGTTCTATTCATCGTGCCTTGTATCCATTTTCTAGGTGGGATACAATATTTCAGGCTGGTTGGAAAAAAATAAGGACCCACTGAATGAGACGGTGGTTGGTCTGTACCAGAAGTCCTCCATGTCCCTACTAGCTCAACTCTTTAAAGAAGAGGAAGCTGCTGCAGGAGCCAAAAAGCAGAAAAAGGGTTCTTCCTTCCTGACTGTATCTGCTTTCTACAGGGTACCAGAAGTTATCCTGTTTAAAATGACAATTTGTTCTTTTGTAATTAAAAAAAGTATTTTATGTTCTGTCCTTTACCGTGCTTGGTTCCATCGCCCACAACAGGAGCAGCTGAGCAAACTGATGAGTACCCTGCGAAGCACGGCACCCCATTTTGTCCGCTGCATCGTACCCAATGAATTCAAACAATCTGGTAAATCTAAAACATTTCAGAATTATTAAGCGCTTTGGTTTGGTGTGATAACTTCTTTTCAAATGAGGACATGTAATATACACAATGTAATATTTAGAATTATTATGTGGTTTTAGCGTGCTTATGTAAGTCATTGTGTTTGACCAGGTGTTTGCGATGCGAAGTTAGTCCTGCACCAGCTGGCTTGTAACGGTGTACTGGAGGGAATCCGCATTTGCAGAAAAGGCTTTCCCAATAGACTGCAGTACCCTGAATTTAAGCAGAGGTATTCCTCTCTCATACACTCAAATTACTGAATAATTCAACATTTAAGTCATCAATATACTATACACCTACGCTATGTGGCTAAAAGTTTGTGGACACCTAAATATAACAATCACATGTGCTTGTTGAACATCCCATTCCAGATTTATTCCCCCATGTGCTGTTATAATAAGCTCCACTCTTCTGGGAAGGCTTTCCACTAGATTTTGGATTGTGATCATTCAGCTACGAGAGCATTAGTGAGGTCCGGCAGTGATGTTAGGTGAGGAGGTCTGGGGTACAGTCGGTGTTCCAGTTCATCCCAGACGGGTTGAGGTCAAGGCTTTGTGCAGGACCCTCGAGGAAGAACCACATATAAATGTGATGGTCAGGTGTACACAAACTTTTGGCTATATAGTGTATATTTTCAAGACAGTTCAATCCTGAGCTTGTGTGGCTTCTGTGTGTGGAGTTTCTCATGTTCTCCCCATGTCCATGTGGGTTTACTCAGGGTTCTCCAGTTTCTTCCTACATACCAGAAACATGTCATTAGGTGGATTGGTTACACTCGATTGTCCCTAAATGTGAATGAGTGGGTCAATGTGTGTGTGCATGGTGCGCTGTAATGGTCTGGTGTCCCGTTCGGGATGTGTTCCTGCCTCACTCTGGGACAGACTCTGGATCCATCTCAACAACTTTAAAATAACTATCATAGTTTTTTTTAAATCTATTTTTCTGTCCAGTCTGCCCTGAATTTCAGGTTCAGTTTTGGTCAAGAATTGACATTTCTGTGCATTATTAATTGTCAACCTTTTCCACAGGTATTACATCTTGAACCCCAACGTCATCCCAAAGGGATTTGTAGACAACAAAAAGGCCTCTGAGTTGATTTTAGGTTCGATTGGGTTGGATAATATGGAGTACAAGATAGGACACACTAAGGTATGATCTTAGGACCACAGTGTGCCAGATGTATAAATATCTCACTGCAGAATGTAATAAAGGTTTTATATTGCAGGTGTTCTTTCGTGCTGGAGTCCTGGCTAAGCTTGAGGACATGCGAGATGAGCGTCTGGCTAAGATCATGACCATGCTGCAGGCCCGTCTGTGGGGCATGCTAATGAGAATTGAGTTTAAGAAGATGCTTGAGAGAAGGTCCGTCGGAAGGATACCTTCCTCTTCCTCTCTTGTGCCTTTTATGAAACTTAAATACAGCACAACACACTTGTCTTTTGGTTTTTCAGAATTGGGCTCATTGCCATCCAGAGAAACGTGAGGAAATTCCTTCAGCTCAGATTCTGGGGCTGGTGGAAACTCTATACAAAGGTAGAGTGTGAACTATGAAGAGGAACAGTTTATTTATTTTGACGTCCCATTTACCAACAATTAGCTTTTGTTTTTAGGTTAAGCCTTTGCTCCACGTAGCTCGCCAGGAGGAGGAATTAAAAGCCAAGGAGGAAGAGTTGCGACTGGCTCTTGAAAAGACAGCAGAAATGGTCGAGAAGATCAAAGAGATGGATGAAAAACTAGTCACGCTTTCCAAAGAAAAGAGTGACTTGGCCTTAGCCCTAGCAGCTGTAAGTTCGGGGGTGGGGGTGGGGAATCAAAAACGTTAATGACAGAATAGATGTTTTTTTGAGATTTATTGGTATAGATATATTGTTGTTATTCATAGGAACAAGACACCATAGCAGATGCTGAGGAGCGCTGTAACCAGCTGATGAAACAGAAGATGAACATGGAGGAACAGATACAGGATTTCAAAGAAAGGTTGGAGGAGGAGGAGAGTGCCGCTACAGCATTGAGTACTCACAAGCGGAAGCTGGAGGCGGAGCTGATGGACCTGAAGAGGGATCTGGAAGACTTGGAATCGACTCTGGCAAAGTCCGAGAAAGAAAAACAGGTGAAACCCAAGGCCGCATTGCAAAACCAGCAATTCACAGTATTTGTCAAACAGATATAATACACTGACTCAGAAAGGTAAAGGCAAAACAAAGAAATACATTAATGAACATCAGTTCTGACATTCCAGGGCCTGGACATCAAAGTGCGCAGTCTGACAGCAGATCTAAATCAAAGAGATGACACAATTACTCGGTTTCAAAAAGAAAGAAAGGCCATGGAGGAACTGCAACAGGTTAGACTCAGCCACACTGCACATAGTTCAGCAGTTTTCTACAACAGTTGTCATATTTACATGTCCAGATGCACATTCCGTCCTCAGAAAACTCTGGATGACCTTCAGGCAGAGGAAGATAAAGTAAATCACCTCACCAAAACCAACAGCAAGCTCACCACTCAAGTGCACGAGGTGAGCTTCAGGGCTCTGAGCACTGAGACACTGAGGTGTAAATAACTGTCTCACGCTTTGTGTAACAATGGCGATCTTATTTCTTTAGCTGGAAGATAACTGGGAACAAGAGAAGAAAATACGCGGAGAGGTGGAAAAAGCCAGACGCAAAGCAGAGGCTGACTTAAAGATGACCATCGACAATCTCAACGAGATGGAAAGAGCTAAAATTGATCTGGAGGAAGTTGTTAAAAAGTGTGTGCAGCTTTAAAATACAAAGAGTGTCACTTACAAGGAGTGTATTATAAATAATGTATTATTATTATTATTATTATTATTTCAGGAGGGACTTGGAAATTAATCATGTTAATGCCAAACTAGAGGATGAGCAATCTCTCAGCTCCACTCTGCACAGGAAGCTCAAAGAGCACCAGGTTGCTTTTTTTTTTTTTTTTTTTTTTTTTTTTTAAATACCTTAATTTCTGTCATTTCCACTGTCTGTTATGCCATGAAAAAAATAATAAGTGACTGCTATTCCCTTGAAATTCCACTAATGTATTTTCCGGTCATCCAGGCCCGCATCGAGGAGCTTGAGGAGGAACTGGAGGCGGAGAGGGCAATCAGAGCTAAGGTATTTCACTTTACTCATCCCACTTCAGCGCATTTCCATGAAGTGTGTTTTCTAGGTTAACTGGGCCTTCTGTCCTAAGGTTGAGAAGCAGCGAGCAGATTTGGCCCGGGATCTTGAGGATCTTGGAGACCGATTAGAAGAAGCAGGGGGTGCTACTGTTGCACAGGTCTGCTTCATTCAAATTGTAGCTACACATTACAACTTCCTTCACATTTATATACGTACTGCAGTATACGTGTGGGGGTCTGGGAAAAGCCGTCGGGTGTTGCTTTGAATCATTAAATGCAATTTGGAAGATATTTCAATTCAGGAAAGACTGTAGTTTACAGAACTAATATATATATATGAAGATAGAGCACATATAGGAAAATTTTATATGCATTTAATTACACAAAGTAGAGCTGCCTTTGTTGCCAAATTCTATGTAAACAAGGTCATATTTGAATTTATAGTCTATACAGTACATCATTAGACATTATTAATGGCATCATTGACATACATGTGAATGTGGAATACCTTTGGCTATATATTTACTTAAAATGATGATCTGAATGATAAAAACACAACCAAAATAACAGCTCGCATTAGCTGATATTTGCTACACTGTAAAAATGGCTGTAAGTATTTACTTTACAACAAAATACTATTTTATTATTTTACAGCCCACAGTCCTGCTGAAAAACAACAATAGAAACCATCACAGAAATTCTAATGGTTTCCGCTACAAATACCATTACATGCCATCAGCTGTTAACCATTACCAAATGGTTTCCATTACGTAGTAAGACCTATTAAGGGTGTACGTCCTAGTCCTCCACTAGTATCCACTAGTCATAACATGCCACCATTAGAACTAATTACCATTGTAGGGACCATTACACAGGTACCATTACAGTTTCCATTAAAACCAATACAATTCCCATTAACCATTCAAATCATTACAAATTCTATGAGGGTGTCTGTTGTTTTTTTCAGCAGGGAGGACTGTACTGTGAACAATTAGTCAATTAGAGCAGTGCATTGGTTTTCAGTAAAATACCAGAAAACGCAGTGCATAGTGGGATAACTAACATTTCCGGCAGTTACAGAGTTCAGATCTGATCAGAAGGTCGAGTGTCCTCGGGCAAGACCCTTGCCCCTGGACAGTACTTTACTGTCGTTAAGTTTTACAGTTATTTACCGTAAATTTCAAATTGTCAATAAATTTTACAGTAAATGTTTTACAGTGTACATATTCATGCTAATTAAGTATTATTTGTTTCAAAAAGTGAATAATTTTACAGAGAATAATTTACATTTTAAGTCTTTTTACTGTGATCTTTTTATGTTTCTTTAATGCTACAACTGTAATGCAAAATATGGCATATTTGCCCTTCGGAACCGTAAATACTTTAATAAGAGCGTAAGAAGAACTTCTAGAATATTTTTAAACATTTAATAATTTTCTATAAAACAAGCAGTCACTGATTGCAAAAAGACACATTTTATTATTTGCAAGTGCAAATCTTATTTTTATAATAATAAATAGTCCAATCTAGCGATTTAGACGTTAATAGCGTTCCTCTTTTCAAGCATACTGCCAAAAACAAATACCTTTACTTTATTGTAAAAACCAAAAACAATAAAAAACCAAAACGAGTTCTTTTTATGATATATTTTTCATATATTCAGTTCTGGGCTACACTGGCTATTCTCAGCCTCGGGTGGATTTACATATTAAACATAAATGTTACAAAATAATGAATTAATATATGTGTGATAATACATATAAACGTACACAAATCCAGTGAACATGTATGTGCATGTACGTGGACAGATTGAGCAGAATAAGAAGCGTGAAGCTGAGCTCCTGAAGCTCCGGAGAGAGTTAGAGGAAGCGGCTCTCCAGGCCGAAGCCACTGCCTCAGCCCTGAGGAAGAAGCACTCGGACGCCATGGCCGAGCTAGCTGAGCAAATAGAGAATCTACAGCGAGTCCGTATCAAGCTTGAGAAGGACAAGCAGGTCATGAAGGCGGAGATTGATGACCTAAATAGCACTGTGGAGTCAGTCCAGAAAGCCAAGGTGAGAGAAAATTAACAATTGTTCAAACTGCCTCACATGGTTATTGCGATATTGTTGAATGCACTGTAATTTGATTCGAGAGCTTGAATAAGTCTTATGAACACGCAGCTGAATGCAGAGGTCCATGTCCGTAAGTTAGAGGACAGCCTGGCGGAGGCTAATTCCAGACTGGTGGAGATGGAGAAGTCCCATACGGAGCTGAACACCGCCAAAATCCGACTGTCAGGTAGAGACCGCCTGTTCTCGCTGGCATGGCACAGGGGCTGAGATTAACAGCATGATTCACGCTATGAATTAAACATATAAAAAAATATGACATCGACGATGTTCTTCCCACAGCTGAGAACAGCGACCTGAGCCGTGAGCTGGGAGAGGCACAAAGTAAGCTGAACCAGATCACACGGATCAAGGCTTCACTGACCACCCAAAATGACGAGCTGAAGAGACAGCTGGACGAAGAGTCAAAGGTGAAAACTGTCGCACTAAACTGATTAAACTGTCACTCCGGATCGATTAGTTCGATAACATCCAGGTCACGGAGTAGCGTGAGGAGAAAATTAACCTTGCCTCATCCTCCGTCAGGCCCGGAGTGCAGCTTTCATCGGACTGGCTAACGCACGCCATGACCTGGACCTCATGAAGGAGCAGGTGGAGGAGGAGCAAGAGGTTAAGTCGGAAATGCAGCGCCTCGTCTCCAAGCTCAACTCCGAGGTGACCACATGGAGGACCAAGTATGAGACGGACGCCATCCACAAAACTGAGGAGCTGGAGGAGACCAAGTGAGCAATCTAATGAATAATGTGTCAGATACAGGTGTGAGTTTGGAAAACAGTTTTAGAAAGGACGTCTTTGTCTACAGACGCAAACTGACTGCTCGGCTTCAGGAGGCCGAGGAAGCTGCAGAGGCAGCGCAGGCTCGTGCGGCTAGCCTGGAGAAGGTCAAGCAAAGGCTTCAGGGAGAAGTGGAGGATCTGACTATCGACCTAGAGAAGGTTTTCACTCACTCATTAGACATGGCATTAGACTGGTTCCATTAGACTGATTTTAGGAAATCTTTTTTTCCCATGACAATGTATACATTTGAATAACACTACCTTCATCGTGGCATATTGCGTTTGGGATGTTAACCCGATAGAAGGGGCGTTTTCTCTTCACTGTAGTCCAATGCTGCTGCAGCTGCACTTGATAAGAAGCAGCGCACCTTTGACAAGATGATTGCGGAGTGGAGCCAGAAGTGTGAAGAGCTGCAGCTCGAGCTGGAGAATTCCCAAAAGGAATGCCGCTCCTACATGACAGAGGTCTACAAGCTCAAGACGGCCTATGAGGAATCACTGGACCACCTGGAAACAGTCAAGAAAGACAACAAGACCCTCTCCGGTAAGGCCATATGCTAAAAAGATAAGATCATGTGTTAGCTAATTTGACCGTTCTTAAAGTATAACCTTCCTTCAAAGATTTTATGTTCTGCTCAAATTTGCAATGAATGGATGATAGTACTGTATGTAAATAAGTGGTCAGTTAACGTTATAAAAATAATACTTCTAATATTGCATGCATTTCTTTAGCATTGCTATACATGCCCTCAACATGATATTTTGATTCGCTTTGACCTCTAAGATGAGATCCGAGATCTCGTGGAGCAGCTGGGTGAAGGTGGGAAGAGTGTCCATGAGCTGCAGAAAGCTAAGAAGAAGTTGGAGGTTGAGAAGGATGAGCTGCATCTGGCCCTAGAGGAGGCAGAAGCCTCTCTGGAGGTATAACAAAGGATTTGTTCAACAGTTAAACCACAACTAAATGTATTATGTACCTATGATGTCTTATCCAAGATGACTCTTAGGAAAGTCTGTCATGTGTCAATGCAAGCATTATTTCCTGTCTTTTGATTTGATTGAGGTTGAGGAAGGTAAGGTGGTCCGAGTCCAGCTGGAGTTGGCTCAGGTCAAAGCAGACATCGATCGAAGAATTCACGAGAAAGAAGAAGAGTTTGAAATCACAAGGTTACACTCGACTTATTGTAACTGCTCTGAAAGAGAGAAGAATTTTTAAAAAATCTTGCTTAGATATGAACCGGCACTGTTGCCTTTAGGAAAAACCACCAGCGTGCTGTGGAGTCGCTGCAGGCTAGCCTGGAGGCAGAGGCTAAAGGTCGTGCCGAGGCTTTGAGAATGAAAAAGAAAATGGAGTCTGACCTGAATGAGATGGAGATCCAGTTGGACCATGCCAACAAGAACAACAGCGAACTAGTCAAAACGCTTAAAAGACTGCAACAGCAGATCAAAGTAAGGCACACACAACCTCAGGGTGAAGTCTGATTCAACTCTTGACGGCTGTACTACATAGAACTCCTATACAGACATTTCATGATTATATCAAACATACAATCAAGAATGAGTGATACTCAACCAACTGCATGTAATAGCATTCTGGGATTGATCGGATGTTCCCACTCGGTCTGTCCACATGTTAGGATATGCAGATGCAGATGGATGAGGATGCACGTGTGCACGAGGAGCTGAGGGAGCAGTACAACCTGCAAGAGCGCCGACTCTGCTTAATGCAGACGGAGATAGAGGAAGTGCGCAGTGGCCTGGAGGCTTCTGAGCGCTCCAGAAAACTCCTCGAGCAGGAGCTGGTGGATGTCACGGAGCGCCACAATGAGCTCAGTGTGCAGGTATAGAACACACCTCAAAGATGGTTCAACTGATGTAAACATTACTATGGCAAATGAATACAATTTTTTTAATCAAATCTGAAAGATTAAGGTTTGGGATAAAAGTATATTGCTTTTTATGCAATAACAACACACAGAGTAGTGCTACTGCTAATGTTTGTTCTGTCTGTGTTAGTATAAACTTATAGATTAAGTAATAAACAAATGCATTCAAACACTAAGCGATTAATAATTGTGCTGAGATTCAGATCTTTTTTTTCCCTCCTATTTTACAGAACCAGGCTTTAAATATCATGAAGCGTAAAATGGAAGCAGACCTGACTCGCCTCTCCAGCGAGAATGAAGAGCTGATCAGCGAGTTCCGTGCTGCTGATGAAAGAGCCAAGAAAGCAGTCACAGATGTTAGTCTGGCCCTTACTTTCCAAAAAATATACTGCATTAATTCAATTACCATTGATTAAAGACATTTTTCTTGGGTTTTTCCATCTCTCTCCCAGGCAACTCGCATGGCCGAGGAACTGCATCAGGAGCAGAACCATTGTATGCATCTGGAGAAGATAAAGAAGAACAATGAGCTGACGATCAAAGAGCTGCAGCTCAAAGTGGAAGAGGCAGAAGAGCTTGCACTGAAAGCTGGCAAACGTACCATCCAAAAGCTGGAAGCCAAGGTGAGTCTCAAATATCTCTCGAAATATATACTATATGGGCAGAAGTTTGTGGATCATTACACTCATACAGTTCTTCCCTAAACTGCCACAAAGTTGGAAGCACACAATTGTACAGAATGTCTTTGTGTGCTGTAGCGTTACGGCTCTGTGTGTGCGGAGTTTGCATGTTCTCCCCGTGCTGCGGGGGTTTCCTCCGGGTACTCCGGTTTCCTCCCCCAGTCCAAAGTGTCCGTAGTGTATGAATGGGTGTGTGAATGTGTATGTGAGTGTGCCCTGCGATGGACTGGCACCCTGTCCAGGGTGTACCCTGCCTTGTGCCCGATGCTCCGTGGGATAGGCTCCAGGCTCCCCCGCGACCCTGAAAAGGAGTAAGCAGTTGAAGATGGATGGCTGGATGGATGGATGGATCTCAAACTTGTTCCAGCATGACAATGTCCCTGTACACAAATTGAGCTCCATGAAGACATGGATTGAGAAGGTTTTAGTAGAAGAACTCGAGTGTCTTGCACAGAACCCTGACCTCAACCCCACTGAACACCTTTTGGGATGAACTGGAACACCGACTGCACCCCAGACCTCCTCACCTAAGATCACTGCCTGATCTCACTAACGTTCTTGTAGATGAATGAACACAAATCCCCACAGCCACACTCCAAAATCTAGTGGAAAGCCTTCCCAGAAGAGTGGAGGATCTTATAACAGCAAATGGGGGAATAAATCTGGAATGGGATGTTCAATAAGTACATATGGGTGTGATGGTCAAACTTCAAAAACTTTTGGCCATATAATGTATATTCATTTCATTTTAGGTGTCCTACACCTATATGGTTCATGCAATGGAGAAAAATCTCTATTCATTTCTATTTACCGCATGTAGGCCAAGGAGCTGGAGAGTGAGCTGGACGCAGAGCAGAAGCGGCATGTCGAGACGGTCAAAGCACTGCGTAAGAACGAGCGGCGCCTTAAAGAGCTGATCTTCCAGTCAGAAGAAGATCAGAAAACTAACCAGCGCATGCAGGAGCTTGTCGAGAAACTACAGAACAAACTGAAGTCTTACAAGAGGCAGATAGAGGAGGCTGTGAGTGCCTTAGTGCATTTCATCTCTCAGCTTTAATGCACATGTTTTGCATCCATTTATAATGAGAAACAACCTACATTTCTTCCTGCCCTTAAAAGATATTTATCTTGCGTGGCTACAGGAGGAGCAGGCGAATACAAGCCTGTCCAAGTACAGGAAGACAGTGCATGAGCTTGACGATGCTGAGGAAAGAGCTGGCATGGCAGAGATGGCGCTGAACAAGCTCCGCACCAGGAACCGCGCTGCAGTGAGCAAGGGCTTTGCGAATGTCGAGATCGTACAGGTCACTAAAACATCTAAGAGTTCCTCAGAGGAGTAAGAGTCTTAACCCATGCAGGAGGTTAGTGTCACCTTTGCATCCCTTTTTTATTGCATGTTGCATTGTGAAACTAATATAATACTTTGATTCTAATGGTAACATTTCACGAATTTAAAACGAACATGCTTTTTTCTTCCCTAGAGTAACGAATAAACCAGCACTCGTTCTCCACTTGAAGGATTTCTATGCAGCACATGGGACTGAAGAGAAAAACAGACATCTTAAAAAATGAACTGAAAAAGTCTTAAATGGTCTAAATGTAGTTGTAATTGTTTGTCTAATGTGTTTTGTGTGTTCGATAAAAAGTGTGCGTTTGAACGAGTTTAATCTAGTCTGCAAAAGCTCTTTAGAAATGCCCTTCGGTAATGGGGAACGATTGGGGGAAGCTGCACTCTCATATCAACGATGGAGAGTGCACCTGTGTCCGTCACTTTCCTGTCATGAGCTCACCTTAATAAAATCGAAGCAAATCTTACCGTGTCCGCTATGCAATTATTTAATAATGCAGGGTTTCCAAAAAGTCTCCATACATAGGGGACTGTGTTTACCAGCACCACGTCGGTTATGTCTTCGTCAGTGGATGTATGTTGACGTCCACTTCTTTTCGGTCGGTCCACAACACGTAAAGGCTGTCTGAAATAAATATATATAATATATACTAAGTATGAAAAAGGTTGTTAATTTCCCCTAACTATGGAGACTTTTGGGACACCCTGTAGATGTCTTGGTCCATACACAGCTTATGCACCTGTGACTGAATTCTCTTAATGTAATTATAAGACTGTAATGAGTTATTGTCAAAACTACTAAAACATTGTTCTACAAGCAACTGATGAACAATTTTCAGACTTATTACGTGATAAACAATGGGGAGATATCTTGAATATCCTGATTTTTGTGGGCCTGGAAAAATTCTGGCAGTGTTGCTAAGGAGTAAACGTAGATTTGGCAGAAACCGCAGTTTGTCATGTTTGCAAATTTGAATATGAACATTTAGGCCTAAGTAACAAATGTTCAGGATGCAAATTTCGGGTAAAAAAAAAAAAAAATTAAGGGAACATCTAACGAGCAAATGAGCTCTTTATCTATTCAAACTAAAGTCCTGCCAGTCACAACACACAAGATTTATAAGCATGTGCCTAAGTGTGCGATCACATGTCACTTCTGTGACAATATGATCGTAAATGCACCTGTGTCATTCCATTTTTCACCATTTGCAAATGTTTAATTACAAATAGTACAAGAGAAAAAGGTTCAACATTAATTGAAATTAAATTTCACAGTCCATAAAATCTTCACTATCCAAGGAGGCTACACATATTAATATTTGGGGAACATAGCCTGATCACTTTTTAAAAAAATTGATTTGTAATTATTTTCCTTTATTTATAGGTTTGTGAGAGAAAAATATTTCTACATAAAATTACTCAATCTCATCGTGTTTGTTTAAATGTCTAACTAGGGCATTTTCAGAAGAGGTTGCTTTAAAGACATGTTACAGACAGTTTCAGTTCACTAGCAGCTTCTAGCTGGTGTCATCTTTACGGTTACATTTGCTCACCTACGTTTTGTACACCGGATGTGGTTTAAATAGTAATTTGCTGTCTGAGATAAATTGACATTCTTCCCAGAAGAAATTTGTGATCTCAGTGACTTTGGGCATGGCATGGCTGTTGGTGCCAGATACACTGAAACTGAAGATCTTTTGTGATTTTCATGCACAAGAGTTTACACAGTATGGTGCATGTTCTGAGTTGTTAATGAGAGAGGTCAAAGGAGAATGGCCAGACTGGTTTGAGCTGACAGGAAGACTAGAATAACTCAAATAACCACTCTTTACAACTGTCGTGAGCAGAAAAGCATCTCAGAATGCAATATGTCGAACCTTGAGGTGGATGGGCTAAAACAGCAGAAGACCACACTGGGTTAAATCAAACTAGTCACACAAAATGTCGCCTGGTCCGATAATTCTCAATGAAACTGCGGCATGCAGGGTCAGAATTGGCATCAGCACGAATCCATGGATTCAACCTACCTTGTATCAACAGTTCAGGCTGGTTGTGGTGGTGGTGTAACAGTGTAAGGGAATGTTTTCTTGGCACATATTGTGCCTCTTAATACCATACAAGGATTGTTTGAATGCCACAGCCTATATGAGTATTGTTGCTGACCATGTCCACCCATCCATCTTCCCTTTATCCTATACAGGGTCACAGGGGATCCTGGAGCCTATCCCAGGGAACTCAGGGCACAAGGCGGGGGACACCCTGGACGGAGTGCCAACCCATCACAGGGCACAATCTCACACCCATTCACACACCATGGACAATTTGGAAATGCCAATCAGCCTACAATGCATGTCTTTGGACTGGGGGAAGAACCTGGAACCAGGAACACTGAGTACCCAGAGGAAACCCCGAAGCATGGGGAGAAAGTGTAAACTCCGTGCACACAGGGTGGAGGCAGGATTCAAATCCCCAACCCCAGAGGTGCAAGGCAACAGTGCTAACCACAAAGCCTGTTGCTGACATCCCATTATTCCGCTATATATACACTTCACTGAATCGCCCCATCACCAGATCTGAATCCAGTAGATCACCTTTGGGATGTGGTAGAACGGGAGATTTTCAGCATGAACATGCGGCTCACAAATCTACAGCAGTCCTGTGATGCAATCATGTCAACATGGACCAGAAACTCTAAGGAATGTCTCCAACATTCAATTCAATTTTATTTGTACAGCGCTTTGTCCCAAAGCAGTTTTAGAGAAATATATAAATGTATTCCTAATGAGCAACGAAGAAGCAATAGTGGCAAGAAAGAACTCCCTGAGACGATATGAGGAAGAAACCTTGAGAGGATCCAGACTCGATAGGGAACACGTCCTCATCTCGGTGACAACAAATAGTGCGATTATAAATAATTCCCTTCTATAACTGTGTACTACATGGTCAAAATGTTCACTTGTGTAGCCAGGAAATTCATTATAGTTTTCACATGAAGTCTATTTTGAGACTTGAGTGCAAAACTGCAAAATCTGGACGCATCTGCAGTCCAGAGCAATCTTCGTGGTTTTTAAGTGGTGCCATTCTCATTCATCTTTAAGCTATCCTTGGCTGTGGGACCATCCTCGACAACAGCGAGTGATTTCCAAGTGATGACAACTCAATCAGAATTGGGACGTCAGGATGGATCAGGCAGGTCTGGAGAGCAGAACATGAGGAACTGAGGCTGGTCTGAAAGCAAAGCAAAGACTCCTCACTGCCATACAACAGTGCTGGTTTGGTACAGCTCAACAGTCAAGTCCACTAAACAATGTGCGAGACAGGACAACAAAATATGTTCAGGTAATGCTGAATCAGTGCAAAAATAAAGTAGTGTTTACATATCAGCAGTAGGGTCAGGGTTAGAGATGAAGTGTAGCAGGTTCAACCCAGTATTTGTATAATGCTTCTAACTCTAAGGACTGCACATAGTGTGTGTGTAAAAGTGGTCTTTCCCAAATATTTCCACCTCCTTCCTCTATGTCTGTCCCTATATCTGCATGAGTGCGGATTTGGTAGACTCCTCGGGTAGATGATGCTCCTCTGAGTGAGTCCTGTGCGTACGCATGCGCAGTGAGGTACCGCTGCCATTTCCTGGATCCCTCCTGACAGCCTGAGATTAGGAAGGTAAAACTCCACTCAGCGAGCAGCAGTCGGAGTGAATTCGTGTCGACTGGCCAGAGTCCGCGAATTCAAGTCCGTCCAAAAAGAAGCCAAAAACAAACAGTCTTGCGGATATTTTACAACACAAACCTAACTCTTCAGGTGTAAGTGTGTTTTATTGTGGAGCAGTGAATCCCGAGGCCTTGTGCGCCGCGGTCTCTCGTTCCCTTTCACGCCTGTATCCGATAGCAGGGAGCGGGGTAGAGCCGGTCAGTGCTCCAGGCCTTCCTTTTTAGCTTCTGGAAATTATTTAATTTCTTTTATTATTCGAGTTTGTATGGGTTGTTGGTGATGGGCTAGTTAAAGATTTTGTGTTGTATTCAGAAGTTAGCTCGCTAGCTTGGTTAAAGTAAGCTCGGGAAGCAGCAGCATAGCTTGAGCTCGTTAGCTAGCAACCGGCTAAACTAGCTGTACTAGCAGTAGCTTAGCTAACCGGCTAAACTACATCAGGAGAAGCCGAGGCAGCTCCACGCCCTGAAACCGACAAGAGGCCCATTGACTGAAATTCTTCTTCTTCTGCTGGTTAAATCAGTAATGCTCTCTAAAACCTTGTTATTCCCTCCCTCTATAATGTAGCAGGAAGCCTGTGTTATTATCTTTATATTACTATCATGTTCTCTCAATTAACTAAATTGTTCAGGCGTCAATTAAATGTCGTCTTATGGTTGTTGTTTTTTTTTTTTACACAGAGCTACAAAAGAAGAAAATGTCACTCCACCAGTTTCTCTTGGAGCCCATCACATGCCATGCATGGAACAGGGACAGGACTCGTAAGCAACATTCATTCATCTTCACTCCCTGGTTTCACTCCAGATAGACAGTCACATTCGCTGTTGGTTTTTTTTCTTTCCCTTAGAAATTGCTATAAGTCCGAACAACCATGAGGTTCATATATACAAGAAGAGTGGGAATCAATGGGTAAAAGCCCATGAACTGAAAGAACACAATGGGCACATTACAGGTAATCTAATACACATCGGCACATAGACCTGTCACGGTCACTGCTTTTGTCGGACGATATATCGTCCCAGAAATAATTGCGATAATCGATATTAGTGTCATTTTAAGACTGTTTGTTTAATGTCAGTGATATACTGATAATATAACATCATAATAATGCCAGTACACCCTTTCAGAGAGCAATGAACTTTTAATTCTTAATAATATTCAGAAATTGTAATACAATATGGTGAATTCTTTACGCTTTAGTTATTTATTGTCGGTGGTTTAGGCTGTCGTTACGGAAAGAGCGTGTTCACGACGTGACTTATCGTTCTACCTAGTTCACGTGTGTATGTGCGGAAGCGAGTTGTAATATTGTTTATGTTGTGTGTAAATATCTGATTAATCTCATATGTGTATAGGATGTTTGTGTGAGTTAATTAACCCGCTAGTAAAGCGCTTCAGTTTACTGCTGTTCATTCACTGTTCAGATTCAGCTCACGCAGATTAAGCGACTCAAACCCCGACAGTACTGATTACGACTGGATTGTTTCACACGCTAGAGCTATTCTTTCTAGAATTTTCTAGAAACTAGATGGCTGAAATGTTGATAATATTCGTTCTTATATAAACAAACACGTATGTAAACACAGTGGGTGATATCGAGGTCAGAAAAAAATGATCAAGGTCATGTCTATATGTCGTACGATAAGTCGATAACCTGGCAGGCCTACCTTCTCAGAATGTGAAATATGGAAAATGGTATTGTGACATGATGTAATATTTATTCCGCATGTGTTAAGGCATTGATTGGGCTCCTAAAAGCGATCGGATTGTAACCTGCGGAGCGGATCGTAATGCTTACGTGTGGAGCCAGAAGGACGGCGTGTGGAAGCCCACTCTTGTCATCCTCAGGATCAACCGTGCTGCCACGTTTGTGAAGTGGTCTCCGCTGGAGAACAAGTTCGCGGTGGGCAGTGGAGCTCGCCTCATATCTGTTTGCTACTTCGAGTCTGAAAACGATTGGTGAGTTCAATGCGCTCGCTGGTCGAAACTACTTCTAGCAGTAGATCACCGAGAAGCCTCATGATTTGTTTGTCTCTCTATCTCTTCTCTTTAAGGTGGGTGAGCAAACATATCAAGAAGCCTATCCGCTCCACTGTCCTCAGTCTAGACTGGCATCCAAACAATGTGCTTCTGGCAGCCGGGTCATGTGACTTCAAATGCAGGTAAGGCGCTTGTATGTCTTTCACCAGGAAGCGGTTTCACGTCAAGTCGCAAATTTCTAACAGAGTTGTGAAAATAGCTCTAAATAACTATTGACTTTTGATTGTTGTTGTGTTTTGTTTTTTGTTTTTTTTTAACATGGCCACAAGATTAGAGAATTTTATATACGGATATCATATTAGACAATTTTAGATATCATGGTGTACTCCGTTGATTTTGTTCAAGATATGGCAATAATATTTTTTCATCCTGAAGTTGTAAATATACTTCACTTTCACCACGCATACGTGCACACAGAAAGCCGCTATGCAAGCACCGTTGTTCATGTACTCACTCACACACATCGTGTCCGTCTGCAAGATTAAAAGCAGCATCCACTAGATGGCACATCAGCACTAAAACTGGTTTCCAAGTCGAATTGTAACGTTTAGGGATTTCACGTGCAGCGACGTTAAAGAGACTAATGATAGCAGAAAATTCAAGAAACCGAACTCATCATGATCCGTATCTCAGTTCAAAAACACTCGCTGTACATTCAAAAATATTTACTAATCTAGAAAATCCTGGTAGACTGCTAGTCAAAACAGACCTTTCAGTAGGTTTAAGATGTTTTTAACAGGTTGTAACAAGAAAATGATCAGTGTTGGTACTCAATAATGGTCTCGAATCGTACAGGGGCTAAAAATGATAAATTCTTTATTCTAATATTTTGAGATACTGGATTTTTGATTTCCATGAGCTGTAAGCCATAATCATTAAGATTAAAATTAAAAAAGCTTGAAATGCTTTACTTTCTGTAATTAATCTAGAATATATGAAAGTTCCACTTTTTGAATTAAATAACGGAACACAATGAACGCAGGATACGTGCAGCAGCTGTCTCGCGTATGCATATTTATAACAAGCTAGTGTAAATCATCGCTTAGTATTGATGTAATATTCCAGGATGCAATTCAGCTTCAGGTGACATTTTGAAAGTTAGGTCACTTGTCCAGTTTATTGAGGTGTGTGTGATGGCCATCTCTTTTTCCAAGGGTGTTTTCTGCATACATCAAGGAGGTGGAGGAGAAGCCAGCTCCAACTCCGTGGGGATCCAAGATGCCGTTTGGCCAAGTGATGGCTGAGTATGGTGGAGCAGGCAGTGGAGGATGGGTCCACAGTGTGTGTTTCTCTGCCAGTGGAAATCGACTGGCCTGGGTCAGCCATGACAGCACTGTGACTGTGGTGGATCCCACAAAAGGCTCAACGTGAGCATCTGACCTAACTACTTGGCCTGTTTTCTGAAGATCAACAACATAAGTAATGTTTATTTACTGTGCATAAGGGGTTACTGATGGTTCTTATGGTTCTTTTTGTTTTCCAGGCCAAGCCAGTTGAAGACAGAGTTCCTTGCTCTTCTAAGTGTGACCTTTGTGTCTGAGAACAACATTGTTGCAGCGGTAAGAGCACCACACGCTGTCATGTCACATAGTCATCGTATCAGAGATACCACACTCAGGTTTAAAGCTTAGTTTAAATAATTTTTTTAAGGTTTATTTTTTTAAATCTTATTTCCTCTAAAGGGTCATGACTGCTGCCCAATGCTGTTCAGTTTCGATGATGGTGGAAACTTGACCTTCATATCCAAGTTGGACATTCCAAAGCAGAGCATCCAGCGCAACATCTCTGCCATGGAGCGTTTCCGCAACATGGACAAGAGAGCCACTACCGAGGACCGCAATAGCACTCTGGAGACCCTTCACCAGAACAGCATCACGTAAGTCTCGGAGCTCTCGTCTCAGAGCAGATCTCTCAGTCAGAGGAGTGAGCAATATAACCAACCTTTTATATAGCACCTTTTCAAAATATTGATCTGTAACCCTATACAGCATGGTGTACAATACCGGTCAAAAGTTTGTGGACACACAACTGAAATATTTCTCATGATGTTAAAAAGCTTTTGATCTGAAGGTATATGATTAAATGTTTGATATCGGTGTTGTAGACAAAAATATACTCGTACCAACATATAAATTTCTTTCATTAGAAAACTAACATTTTTTTTACAAAGGAAATCTTTTTTTAAATGGTAGACTCGGAGCAAAATATTCAGAAAAGCAGCCGATAAGTGTCGGGCGTAAGTGTGAACTACTTTAATACTGTTTAAAAAGCATCTCAGGGAAATTCCTCAAGAAATCAGGTGAGAAAACGCCAAGAATATATTTCTGGATATTCTAGGCAAAAAGGGCATCTACTTTGAAGATAATAAAATATTAAATTATTTAGATTTATTTTGGATTTTTAATCATAACATAAGTCCCATAGTTACATTTCTCTTACTCCAGAGTTTTGATGACTTTATTATTATTCTAAAATGTGGGGAAAAAATTTAAATAAATAATGAGTGTGTCTAAACTTTTGACCGGCAGTGTATATATTTTTAATAGAAAAGCAACTGCTAAACTACATGAAGGTTCTTTATTCCTTTTCTTCATAAAGCTGTGGTCGTACAGTTCTGAGGATAGGTCTTGTAAAGCAAAGATGCCTTCAAAAATAATGAAACAAAGAGCAATAAACAGCACTAAACTAAACAAAGTCGATATTTAGCGTGACAATACTTTGTCTTTAAAAACGCATCAGTAGTCTCGGGTGCATTTTGTGCAGTTTTATAAGGAAATTAGCTGGTAAAATTTATCTCACCGTCTTGAGGAATCCGCCACAGTTCTTTTGGAGACTTTGACTGTCGCACTTGCGTCTGTTTTTGCAAGTAATTCCTGATTGGTCTATTACGTAAAGTGTTACTTTCTCTTCCAACATGTAAACATTTTCCCATATTTGGAAAAGTAAAGTTTGGAAATGAAAAATGAGCAAATGCTGGCCCAATAACGCAGGAGTCGTAAAGCATCTAAGACAAAACGAGTTCAAACGTAATAATAAAATCAAAATGATTCAACCTCCCCATTGCAAATCAGGTTTATTGTCAAAATTTACAGACTTTCAGCTGTTTACAAATGAACAAGTCAAACAAAAGTAATTGAAATAGTTCAACACAACGAATATGTGAAGAAGTTTGGCTGAAAAAGTACTGTTTTAAGTTAAATCTATCAGTTGCTAGCGTAGTTTTGCGAAACCGTGGTAGAAATAGAGTTTAAAAAGTGCCTCTGATTGACACGTTTCTACCTGGGGGGGGGTCCTCTGGCCCATCACTAGGCTTCTGAAAGAAATGTCGTGTCCTTACTCACCGAATCTTGCCCTGAAGAGAGCTGCAAAAATGAAATGGGGGGGGGGGAAATAGGCGCAGTGTCAGAATGAGTCAAAACAGGACGAGAACGCAGACTTAAGGTTTAAAAGATAAGCGGGTAAACATTTCAGCACATCTACGCTATTATTGTAGATTTTTAAATACACAGCATGTGAGATTTGTGGGTTTTGTTTCTAATTTAACACCATCCTCGTTCTCATTTCGTAGCCAAGTGTCTATATATGAAGGAGACAAAAGAGATTGTCGCAAATTCTGCACTACAGGAATCGATGGAGCGATGACCATATGGGACTTTAAGGTTTGTATAGCTAATTTTTTTTTATTTTTTTTTTAAAGTGACTTTTACAGCAGCAGTACATCTGCAGCACTATACTTCCTGCAGGAATTTTCAGTTATGTGGGCATGTACAGCGACACAAGAAAGTTGAGAAAAGTTTCACTTTATGCAAATTTGGAGTGACTCAGTGCAGCGAGTACCAATGGGAGTGAAGACAGTAGAGTGTACGTGATCCGTGATGCTGCCTGCGAGTCCGAATTGTTTTGTGGATCCAGACAGTCCGTAGCCTGCGCTTTTGCCGCAGATAAATGGCTGTAATGGCAAAGAGCTCATGCTGCTTCTCCTTCATCTCCTAGGATATGGTGCATTTATACACTGGTGACTTTTATATACGAACGCTCTCCCTCCAGAATGTTTTGTTTAGCGGCATGAAAACTGGCTTGTTGTCAAAAGTGGAATGATAAGTTGCGCCACCCAGTGATAAATGTTACTATGGCAACCAGTAGTAGGAACACAGCAACCTGCAGCGATAAAATCTGTGTGTGAATGTACCTTCAGCCTTCACACTCCCTGCTTGGTAGCTGTCGTATGATGGGGAAGTGCTGGTTAGTGGGTGGGAATTTTCAGGTGACCCAAATGGGGAAATTGGGGGCTCAGTGGAATCTCAGAGGCATTTAAAATGAACCTAAAAAAACCTTTACAGACTGATGTGAAATGATGGATTATTTTCTGTAAGGTGTTCTCAGGTATTGTACACTGCTACGATGGGGTCGGGGGGAGTTGGTACTCTGTGAAATTCCAGTTTTTCTACTCCTTTACTGCAGTATACACACACGATGCAAATTGCTCTAATTTCTATATTTATTATTAAACGTATTTATTTTTGTCTTCTCCCCAGACTTTAGAGTCGTCTATCCAAGGCCTGCGGATCATGTAAAAGACCTCGCTCTGAACTAGCATGACGCAGCGCGAGCAATGACGGCTTGAAGACTAACACAAGGAGATCTCTGATAACACTTCTGAAAGTTTTTAACTGAGGGGGGGAGTTTAAAAAAAAAAAAAAAAAAAAAAAAAAAGCACTGACCAGTTTGTGAGCTGACATGACACTCTTAAAAACAGGGGGAGAAAAACAAATGGGGGGGTGGGAAAGAATGGTTTAGGGTCTCTCTCTCTCTTGTTTTTTTTTTGTTTTTTTTCTTCTTCTTCTTTTCTTTCTTTCTATTTTGGCTTTCTTTCTTTTTTTTTCTTTTTTCTTTTTTATTCTATGCCAAAGCTGGTGCTCCAGCAATGTGTCATTTGATCGTTGGCACTCCGGACCTTTAGGGGAACCGGAGAGGAGTTAAATTAAAAGGAGAATTTTATGTAAATGGTCTGTTAGAAATAAAAGAAATGTACTACACACTATGTTGAATGCAGCCTCGTGTCCCTTAATGTGTCGTTTCCAGCATTTGTGTTACTGTTACTGTCTCGAGCGATTAACTGAACCGGCGAACAGCAAATATTTACACAGAAGAAACGGCTCATGTGCACGTTGATGCTGTTTACAGGCTTTAGATCACGAGAGGAGCTTTTGCACTGAGCAGGATGTTGATGGGAGTTCAGAAGAAGGCCGTCCTCACGAGCAGACAGACGCCCACATGAGGAAGTGGTTATGTTTCTCAAACAGGAAGGGGAAAGAACACTTTTTTTCCACCCTGTGTATAAAAGAGTAAAGAAATAGCTGAGTTCATTGAGAGCCGAGCCAGCGTTTGTGTTGACTGCTCAGAGTCCACGAACCGAGGCTTTTGTTTTACATCTCGCTGTCCGCTACATCTCAGGGACACTTTGGTTAATCCATTTCCAAGGTAAGCATTAAAACAGATGTTCTCATTTATCTGAAAGAGTGTAGGCTGCAAGGCAGACTGTAGTGTCATTGCGAGTGTTTGTGAAACTACTTGCATGTAGAAACATGTTAAAAATGGTGTTTTTTATGAGAATGTCACAGCAGTGGCTCACTATAATGTTGTATAACACAAAAGTATCTAATTCTGCTAGGAGACTGGTAGTAAAGGTCGAGAGAGCTATGTATAAGTGGATGGTCTTGTTTTTTTTTTCCCTGACCTCACGTCAAATTCCTTTGTGGCCTGCTTTTAATTTAGTGCACAAGTGAGAGAAGGAGGAAGTTCACTAGTACAAACAGAGGTGGGGGAGGTGGGGGGGTTGTGTGCAAATCAAATGCAGTGCAGTTATTTGGAGGAGGAAGCGCAGAAACTTCTTTTTTGAAGTTTTGAGTCGTCTGAACATAAGTGGGGGAAAGAACGGTTGTGGTTGTGACACTTTTTTTTTTTTTTTTTTTTTTTTAGGACTTTAGTTTTTCAATAGAGTTGTGTTTTTTTTTTTTTTTTTTTCTTTCTGATCTCATTATGCACCTGACTTGCAGAGACTCCAGTCATGGCTTATCATAGCTTTCTGCTGGAGCCTATCAGCTGCCACGCCTGGAACAAGGATCGAACTCGTAAGTCTTTAAGCAGACCTGCTGTAGAGCATCTCATGACCTTGGACTTACTGTAAAAACACACAAATGTTAACGCCCACTGGAAGAGTTTAGCGTCTCAGCAAGTTGAGCAAGTGAACCTTTATGCTGATTTGTAATGTAAAAGAAGGTTTAAGCTTCCATTTCCTACATGGGAACAAGTATTTTTTTCTCTCTCTCTCCTTAGAAGATGAAATTATGTTTGTAAACATTTCCTAGTCCTTCAATACATTTGTTCCATTATTCATGCCATCTAAAAATGAAAAAACACCACCCAGTTTGTGCTCGCTCTAATTTCACTTCCACAAAACAATCACACGTCTGACATTTCACATCATTATTCGCATCTCGTGTGCTCACGAGAACCACCTTTCAAGCCCTCGGAGCCAGTCTGGCAGAGTCCATGTTCTTCCAAAACACCATTGGCTTTGATCTGTACTGCCAAGCACGAAACAGACTTAGTTCACTCATAGTTTCCCCTCAGTGTGTTTTTCTAGTCATCCAAGCAGTCGGAATTAAACAGCTTGTAAAAATAAGTGTTCCTACCATCACAAAAAAAAAAAAAACAGGCCAAGAACAGTTGCCTCTTTCTTTTAAAAGAGCAGAACATGAGTATAAAAAGAGAAAAGGGCGGCAGAGTATCTTTCATTGGTTTCTCTCACATTAATGAGAGAAGCGGTAATGATTAATCCCCTACACACACACACATTTCCTGTTTTACCATGAATGGTTCTCTGTTGCTGGTGTGTGACGTCTCAAACAGACCACAGAGCCTTTTGCAGCAAACACACTCGCTGCACAATGCAGAAACCACACAAAACATTTCAGCTTGACGAGACTATAAATGACGGAGCACATCTGCTGCGCTGGAATGTAGAAACTCGGACAGTGTGAAGAGTCAGATTCATAGGCTGTTACCTGTGTAGTGTTGTAAAAGCTGTTGACACAGATCTAGTTAGAAGAAATGTTGAATAAAGAAAGATGGAAGTCACATTGAAGCATTTTTAAAGATCTTTTCTAGTATTTATAATCACAGATGTTAGAAAACGACACTTAGTTTAACTCTGAGTTCATTTAGCAGCAAATATAGTACATGGATGCCCCATTTAGAGCATTTAAAATGTGTCTTTTTAGGCCAATAACTTTAATCCAGTCCGAGCTCTGACTATGGGAAGGGCTTCATGTTGCCCGTCATCTCCATTCCACCTTTAAAATAAACTCACTGGGATTTTACCAGCCAGGGTTTTGAACATGTGATTTAAAGAAGCAGTTTGGCATTTTAAAGGTGCACTATTAATTTCTTACTCGTACAAATTAACCTGGAAGAAGACGGTAACTTCTCTTACCGTCAGTAACGGTAAGAGAAAGACTAATCTTACCTAATGCTAAATGCTAATTTAAAGATTTCATCTTTCTGTGACTCGAATTGTCATGAAACACTGACAAGCTGTCACCTTCCCCCAATCAAAATCACACCATCAGTTAAAGGAAAAGGGCTGAGCTTAGCAGTGTTCTGGCTAGGGCCAGAATTTATTTCTAGCCCAGAAGAAATATAAACAGAAGCCTGAAATAAAGAAACTAGTCAGATCTAGTGTATCAGATCTAGATCAGATTTACTGTAAGTACCTTTAAGTATTTTTTCCTGGGTAATTCTTACAAGTCTAGAAGCACTTTGAGACGTTACATACTTCCCCTTTAAGTATAAATAAGTATTATTAGGTCATTCTTACCGATCTAGAAGCACATTCAGACATTACAAACTTCCCCTTGAAGTGGAAATAAGTATTACTGAGTAACTATTACAGGTCTAGAATCACTTTCAGACATTACCAATGTCCCCTTTAAGTATAAATAAGTATTATTAGGTAATTCATACAGGTCTAGAAGCACTTTCAGACATTACCAATGTCCCCTTTAAGTATAAATAAGTATTATTAGGTAATTCATACAGGTCCAGAAGCACTTTTAAACATTACAAATGGTACCTTTATGCATATTTTGCAAATGTTTATACTCTTTTATAATTAGCTTGTATTCCTTTCTTCTGTAGAAATTGCACTGTGCCCCAATAACCATGATGTCCACATCTATAAAAAGGAGGGGAATAGCTGGAACAAGATCCATGTGCTAAAGGAGCACAATGGCCAAGTCACTGGTGAGTGATGCGGTCACCATCTAAATGCACCTGAAAAGCTGAGTCTAGATGTCACTGCTGTAATATTGCCTTTCTGTTGTGTGGCAGGTATCGACTGGGCACCGGAGAGCAACCGCATCGTGACCTGTGGCACTGACCGCAACGCTTACGTGTGGACCCTGAAGGGTGATGTGTGGAAGCCCACTCTGGTCATCCTGAGGATAAACCGCGCTGCCCGCTGTGTTAAGTGGTCACCCAAGGAAAACAAGTTCGCTGTAGGGAGCGGCTCCCGCCTCATCTCTGTCTGCTACTTCGAGCAGGAGAATGACTGGTGAGCTGATCGGGTTACTGGGCAAATGAATTTGAAATGGCCTTGGGTCTCATCTGCTACCACAAGCTTAATGTTCACGAACCTGCTTAAGACGCCATTTTGGAAATCGGTTACTGTAATGTAATATTTCCAGAACGTGCTGAGGATTAATCATTGTGATTGAAGGGATTTCTCAATTTGACTGCTCAAAGAAGTCTCAACATTTGTAGACTCAAATGTTTGACTTTATTTCTACACTATGCGGCCAAAAGTATGTGGACACCTGACCATCACACCCGTATGTGGTTCTTCAACCAACCACAAAGTTGGAAGTACACAGTTCCTGTTCCAGCATGACGATGCCCCTATGCACAAAGCGAGCTCCATGAAGACATGGTTTGAGAAGGTTGGACTGGAAGAACTCGAGTGTCCTGTACAGAACCCTGACCTCAACCCCCACTGAACACCTTTGGGATGAACTGGAACACCGACTGCACCCCAGACCTCCTCACCTGTCATCACTAACGCTCTTGTAGCTGAATGAACGAAAATCCCCACAGCCATGCCCCAAAATCTAGTGGAAACCCTTCCCAGAAGAATGGAGCTTATTATAACAGCAATTAAATATAAAAGCATACATGGGTGTCCACAAACCATTGATCGTATAGTGTATAGTATGATGTTTCGAGGCATATATGACTAGTTTTTCTTGTGAAAATGATCCGATCCCTGGAAGTCCTTCTCTCCATGTGATACTGAAGTAGGGTTTTATGTCAGTTGGCTGCAGCAGAAACAGTTTTCTAGTGTATTTCTATAGAGTAAATGCTGTTCATTTGGTTCTCCAGGTGGGTTTGTAAGCACATTAAGAAGCCCATTCGCTCTACTATTCTGTGCCTGGACTGGCACCCCAACAACGTCCTGCTGGCTGCTGGATCCTGTGATTTTAAATGCAGGTTGGGATGAACCTTTACACCTCAATCTATTAAAGGAGCATCTGTCATTATTAAAGCAACATGTGGTTTTGGTAGTGTAACGGTAACTCCTCTAATAATCATTAGGAAATAACAGTTAGCATTATATAAACGACATCACTTTTAATCACTGCTCATGCACACATTCTTTGAACCTTGTTTGCAGGATTTTCTCCGCTTATATCAAAGAGGTGGAGGAGAAGCCTGCTCCAACTCCATGGGGCTCCAAGATGCCATTCGGAGAGGTGATGTTTGAGTCGTCTGGCACCGCGGGCTGGGTGCACGGGGTTTCTTTCTCCGAGAGCGGGAATCGTGTGGCCTGGGCTAGTCACGACAGCACGGTCGCTATGGCTGAAGGAGGCAAGACTGCTGTGTGAGTTGAGCTGGTCATATTCAGCACCACGAGTTTATAATAAGTATAAACTAATTTACTGCATAATATTTCCACTCTTCACTCTTACCCCAAACCGTGGTTCTATTCAGATTCAAATTCATTCATCTTCAGTAACCGACTTATCCTGGTCAGGGTTGTGGTGGATCTGCAGCCTATCCCAGGAATGCTGGACACAAAGGGATACCAGTCACCATGCACACTAACCAAAAACATGACAGAAGGTGGACTGACTACACTAAATTGCCCCCATTTATGAGTCCAGTGTTCCTGGGATAGGCTCCAGATCCACCTCGACCCTGACCAAGATGTATCGGTTACTGAAGATGAATGAATCGAGTCGTGTTTTTTCTTTCTTTCCGATTCCTCTATATAGCATGTACATTACAGTATATTGTCTTCAGTATATTGAAACATATACCTTGGATTAAAAACACCACATTAATTTTTTTTTTTTTCTAAAAGTAAATACCACTAAAAGTGTTTGTTTTTTTGTTCTTGGCTCAACCTTCCCAATGAATGTGAACAATGTTTTGAAAAATACTGATCTAAATATATTATAGAGCCAATCTCTAATCTGTAAATAGCACTCTCATACTGTACCTCCCTTCAGGAAGAGTTCCTGCATCATTGTTTAATCATGAACAGAGGATGAGGGTTGAACATTTGGTGAGCAATGGTATGTGGTTTTGGGTTGCCACCCCGTCCGGGGTGTCCCCCACCTTGTGTCCACGAGTTCCCTGAGAAAGGATCCAGGCTCCCCGCAACCCTGTCTAGGATAAGTGGCACGGAACCACACTTATCACCCTTTTATTAAAATTGTGTGTCGAATTTTTATTATTTTTTTTTACGTAAACGCTGATTTTCTTTGTACTCGCATGCATGCATATGTTCCAGCTTTTACACTTGCATGTATTAACGCTCACAAAACTCCATGAAAGTCCGAGTGCATACACGTAATGACTACTAAGAGCAAAAGAAAAAGTAGAAGTGGAAGTTATTTTGACCGACTTCTATGCCAGTGAAAACTCTCTAGCAGTGACGTCATCTGAAACGATCAAAAACCTACAGGCTCAGTACAGAGAAGTTGAATTCGGTGTAAATTAAGTGAGGTGAAATGTTTTTGATGGAGACTTCTAGAAGTTTCTCTGGATAAGGTCGTCTGCTAAATGCTGTGAATGTAATAAAAATCAGCAGTTTAAACTCGACAGTATATTCCAGATATAAAAGTGCAGTGATCCATGTTAATGATATGATTTGAAGCCAAGTGAGTCAAGTTTTTTTTGTGAATTTACAGGATTTTTACGAATACCAAACCTCTTGTGTAATCGTTCGTACGAAGTTTTGGGGTTTTTTTTAAACTAAAATCTCTCGTTGTTCTGTGGCAGAATTACCAGTCTGGCTTCGGAGACCCTTCCCCTGCTGTGTGTGACCTTCACCAGCGAGAACAGTTTAGTGGCAGCGGTAAGCACCGGCGAGCCACACACCATCATTAGTACAGAAGACCCTTAAAGCTGCGTGTGCTTGAGTTCATCGTGAAATTGTGTTTCAGGGTCACGACTGTTACCCTGTGCTGTTTGTCTACGATGCTGGAAAGGGTGCTCTGTCTTTCGGAGGGAAACTTGATATTCCCAAGCAGAGCACTCAGAAAGGAATGACTGCCAGGGAGCGCTTCCAGAACTTGGACAAGAAAGCCACGACGGACACCAAGGAGGCCGTGCTGGACTCGCTGCACAAAAACAGCATCAGGTTTGTTTTTACCTTCAGCAACGGTTACCTTCGTCAGCTAGACAGTGAGCCTTGTTCAGCATTTTGAGGGTCGGGGCCTTGTTTAAAGGAAAAGTCCACTCTGTAACACATTCAATGCGTGTAATTTGAAATATTTGTGATATTTATTACAGGGATGCATTTCTAGCACAGTTGCGATGCTGTTTAATAAGAGGAAATATTTCAAGGAGTTCTGATTATCAGGTTTCGCTGTTAGGTTACCCGCAAGAGCTTCTTTTCTCGCCCGCCGTTTTCGGAGACGTTTAACGTCATATCAGTGAGAAATCCAACAGAACGGCAGAGGATCGGCTCGGCAACGAGATGATGTGGTATTAGCATGAAAGTTGAAGCTTTGGAAACTGACCTTTTTGAGGTAGGGAATATAGATTAAGAGGTGAGACTGCTGGACTGACCAAAAGACTAAAGCGCTGCTGCAGCCCCTCTCGTTACATAGAGATGAATTCCCACTGGCATCACTATCCTCAGCAGGTAGACAACAAATGGCATTGTGGGTAATGTATGACACAGTTACCCAACATGTCGGTTTGAGAGAAACAATTTTATTACAAATGTAATAATCTCGTGTGTTAATTATAAATATTAAATATGCAAGATGTTCAGGGTGGAGCTTTTTCCTTCAAGGACCCAATCTGATAAGTTTAGAGATTTGAACTGGTAACTTTTCGTGTTCAAATATTTGGACATTTATCGCATACTACTCTCTCTTTATGCCCATGAGTTTGGTATACATAACCAAATGTCTGTCTCTCGCAGTCAAATCTCAGTGCTTGCTGGAGGGAAAGCGAAGTGCACTAAATTCTGCACTACTGGGATGGATGGAGGAATGGCCATTTGGGATATAAAGGTGAAACTCATCACATTCTTCCTATTTAAAAAAAAATAAAAATAAAAATCCTTAATTATTGCTAATGCACATATTAACATCAATACTGATTATTATGCAAAGCACCATGATTACTAAAACACTTTTCCCTCTACAACAGACCGCTTAATCTGCCATGATCTAAAAGTGGACTTCATGGTGTCCTGAAGAAAAACTGGATCATGATGAGTGCTGGATTTAAGTTTAAAAAAAAAAAATCAATCATATATGGATAATCATCAATAATGTAATAGTTAGCATTTCTTCTTATAAAAGCAGATGACGCAAGCAGCTATGATTTGATGCTGCAGTGCACTTCGAGTTATGATATTGTTTATGACTGCTCACTTATTGATTATTAATGGTCATAAAATTTGCATTGAATTAACACACTTGAATAAAATGTACTGGAATTGAGACAAAGACTCAACACTTCTAAAATAAACACCAGTTTTTTCATTTTTATTTATTTTTTTTTAACCAGAGATTTTATTTAATCTTTGTATGGAACAATTCACATTTATACAAAAAAATTTAAATTAAATTCTAGTGGGCTATTGGTTGTCACGATGAAAGTCAGATATCAACGTTGACGTTAGATCGTGCTCTAGAGAGCCTCATGCATAGAAATGAAAGATTAGTGTGAGGAACCTGTTCAGGAACTCAACCTTGTTTGAACTGTCAGTAATAACTGCAAATATACACGCTCAGTGTGTAATTTTTTAAAAATGTTTTGTTTGGTTTATTAGTTTATCCATTTTGTGCTTCCTAAACACACACACAGAAATACGCTACTGCTGTATATTTGTAGAGCGTTGTAGGTTCACGAGCTTTTACATACTTCTCACGAGAACTCTTAGGAAACACACGGACCTCATCAGTCCTCTGGGATGTCCGTGGGAACATACCACAGACTCGCACCATCCAGCCTGCAGGCTTTTCCCACATCTGTCCTATAATGGAAAAGTCCGCACTATACAGTTTCCCTGTGCATCAAGGAGGATTTTTTTTTCCATCTCTACCTGACGGATCAGATGGGATTATATTAATGATATTCAGACTAGATAGATATTCACACAATCCAGCGATTAAACTGAAAACCAGACGATGGCTGGCAGTTTATTACTTAATATCACGGGGCAGTGTTTGAACACCGATCCACATCATTAACACATCGTTTCCACTCCAGATGATATGGTCAATGCTTTATAAAGTCGTAGTGGCGCATAAAATTCTGTGATTACATTGTCAGGGTAAGACACTGGTCAGGGAGGGAAGGGGAACGAGAACAGGAAATTGTGACGCCGACTTGAAATCTCCATCCACCCAACTGGACACCCAAATGGTCCATAAAGTACTGGGGATATTGGTCTAGAAATAAACAGAGGTGCTCCTTTCTGGGGGGGAAAAACAACAACCAACCAAAACTAAAGATGATCCTGATGATCAGCGAAGCGCAGCCTGTGATGAATACTGTTTAGACTGTCAGTATCATCTTAATAATAGTTAAGCTGGCAAAGTAACAACGAAGGCATCATAAACGTTACTATATTCACATTTCGGCACAGAAAACAGCCACAGATAAGAGACGCCCCATGTTTGTCACTATGGGGGGTGGGGGGTTGGGGGTTGGGGGGGGGGACAAACAAAACATTGCACGGTATGACGTGGCAGGCATATCAAGTTAGCCGTCTTCTGCTTTAAGAAAAGAGACACACACGCACACTTTAAAACGTACGTCAAGGCTCAAGAGGAGAATGTCCACTGAACACATCAGAACCATGAACATAAGAGCAAAACGTTTGCTTGCACTTGGCACATGTACATGCAAAGCTACCAGACATGACGGCTGTAGCTCGGACGTCAAGCTTTAGTATTATAGGAAAAGGTAGTCTGGGCGTTTACCAGATTTAAAAAGCCACAGACGGGGGAACGGACATTGAAACATCTATACATTAACAGACAAGGCGGCTACAGCTAGGCTTGCTTACAAAATGCCCTCTCTTCTTAACCCCTTTCTCATAGCAGCGCCAGAGGAGGAAGAAAAGCGCCCCCTCTGAAATGATTTGTTTCCTGCCCTGTGGCGTGAGGGATGCTGGGGGAGTGGGGGAGGATGGGGTGTTGGAGCTCTCAGTCCGTCTCCAGGATTAGCGGAGGCTGCTCGTTTTCCTCGTCCAGGTGCAGAGCGTTCATGTCGTCCTCCACACCAGCTCCGCCCACTGCTCCCTGATCCTCAGGGTAACCTAGACGAATGCAGTCACGTATATGTTACACACGCGCACAAGCGTTAGCACAAGCAGATAAAGGCCGAGATGTAGAAATCTTACCTTTGGCAATGGCAGTGCTGTAGGTCTGTGCCACCAGCGGGCGCTCGTGGGCCGTCTGCTCTAGAATTTCATTTGCAGGTTCAGCGCTTCCATCCAACCTGTAAACAACAATTCAGACAGGGATCTGCTTCAACAAGAACACCACCACCACTACTGAGGGGAAAAAATATCAAGACTATCATTTACATTTTCACAAATATCATTTACCGCAAAGGAAACTACAGTGCTGTTGAATTCTCGATTCTGATTGGTCAGCAGGTGTTGACTACTTTTAAATAGTAGAACCAGCTTCAAGATATTAATGCACTCGAGCAAATATATGAATAATAGGTCCATACAGGATTTCGCAATTTTTACATTTCTTGTGCTTTTCTTTTTTTTTGGCAGAAAACTATTTGAATTGGCGAAATCGCAGTCACAGCGATCTTTGTTGATAAATAAGACCTTTTAGCTGTACTCATGTTGGACACGTGTAAATCGAAGAGGGCTTGGGCTGAATGCGCGCTGTGATCACATCACATGACACGCCTTGGTCCGAGTCTGTGGAAAATCCAAGATTGTTTTGAAAAATAGCGAATATTGCGGTGTTTGCATGATTTCTGCTGTCACAAAAAAACCACAAAATCCTGGAGGGACTGAGTTAACGTTTCTATAACTTCTTCCGTGGTTTGATGGATGCTCTACATAAACAGACAGAGAATAATTAATATCATTAACTGATATGATGATTTTTCTGTGAGATGTTTAGTAGCAATTTTTGGAAGGAGCCTCCAGTTTCAGCACGTTCTAACAGGACAGAGCGCTTTGCAGTTTTATCAGTTACGTGACAAGCTGCGTTTTTTTTCCCTCTCCGATTTTCTCCCGAACTTCGTTCAGTCGCATCTTTTCGAACTGCTCCTCATACGGTAACCACACACATTGGAAGAAAGCGCCTCTTCCACATACACCAGCTCACACGTGCCCCTGATTGCCTAGTGTCACTGTGATTGACAGGAGAGAGAGAGTATGCCGTCCCTCCCATCCAGAGAACATGGCAACGGATGGCTGTGGCATCGAACACGCTTTTCTGTCGCACCTTTCAGGAGCCCCTGCGTTTTATTCGTCTTATTAACATCACGAGAGACTTCATGAAGTTAGTGCAAGAAGGACCGTTTATAGCTGCTACAATCCAAAACTCTTGTTTCATGGACATTCCGCAGCTTTACACGTAACGTTTCATTATTTAATAAAAATATACATTTACTAGACATACATATGATATATATACAAATAAAAATATATATAAATAAAGCTTCATAAGAGTGAGTGGATTACTTGTGCTGCTTCATCAGTGTGCATTCTCCCCCCTCCTGTGGGTCCAGGTTGTACAAGTAAAGGTAGCCGTCTGACGCCGCAACCAGAAGACGTGGAATCTTCTGGATTCTGAAGAAAGAGAGTGAAATGATATCAGCATCAAGTTCTGCATCACGTCAGACACGTTTAAAAAAAGAAAGAAGTCGTGATTCTCACATGGCTAGAGCGCAGATGTTCTTGTGTCCTGAAAACGGCAGTCTGACTGTAGCAAAGGCTCGTCCTTGTGTGAACATCTCGGACACCTGCGCAGGCAGATACGTTGTGGAGGCCATCAGTACTTTCCCGAAGTAACCTGTCCAAGTAGTGGGTTCCTCCTGCGGCCTGGTGTGGAGAAATAAAGTTAGAGCAAAAGCAAAACTAGGGGGGAAATAAACAAACAAACAAACAAAAATTTACAATACAATAACAATAATTACGTTATCGACTTATCGTATGGTATACGGATCATTTTTTCCTGACCTCGATATCGCCCGTTGTGTTTACATGTGTGTTTGTTTATATAAGAACGAACGTCACCAACATTGTAGCCGTTCACGCCACTTCTGTCTTCTCGTCTGCTCCGGGGCTGTCAAATTAACATTCGAACTTCAAAAACTCATCGAATTTAAGATAAAAACGCACGTTCGAATGAAAAACTGCAAGATATTAATGTTTTTTTAAAGAAGGAAAATGTAGAAAGAATAGTTCTAGCGTGTGAAACAATCCAGTCGTAGTCAGTAATGTCGGGGTTTGAGCCGCTTAATCTGCGTGAGCTGAATCTGAACAGTGGTAAACTGAAGCGCTTTACTAGCGGGTTAATGAACTCACACAAACATCCTATACACATATGAGATTAATCAGATATTTACACACAACATAAACACAATATTACAACTCGCTTCTGCACAAAATGACACGAATACACACGTGAACTAGGAAGAACGATAAGCCACGTCGTGAACACGCTCTTTCCGTAACGACGGCCTAAAACACCAACAATAAATAACTAAAGCGTAAAGAATTCACCATATTGTATTACAATTTCTGTATATTATTAAGAATTAAAAGTTCATCGTTCTCTGAAAGGATGTACTGGCATTATTATGATGTTATATTATGAGTATATCACTGACATTAAACAAACAGTCTTAAAATGACACTAATATCGATTATCGCAATTATTTCTGGGACGATATATTGTCCGACAAAAGCAGTGACCGTGACAGGCCTAATAGAAAATAAAGTATTTTCTTGTGAAAACATCATTAAGATAAATGAAGATTGCACAACTTTCAAAGCTGATGAAAGCCCCACTCAGCCAGGGTTAACACAGTAACACGCACTTTTCTCTCTGCGTCTCCAGCTTAAAGATATGAACCGTCTCGGTGTTGCTAGAGGCAGACAGATAAAGTCCTTCCATACTGAAGGCCAGGGAGCAGATACTCACACATCTGTTAACAAAAAAAAAAAACAACAACATGTTAATGCTTTTACACCGTGCAAGCTAGAGTTCTCTGGATGAGGCTATCGGTTACCTCTTCACTCCCCTCCTGAACTCAAAGAGCTTCTGGCCTTCTGGAATGGAGAACACGCGAATGACAGTTCCCTAGAAAACATCGCAAGATGGCGAACATACCGTGAACATGAGGATTAAAAAGGGTTGACTTTGAAATCTGTGAAAGCAAGTTCAAACGCGAACCTTCTCAGAAGCCGTGGCGAGTTTCGACCCGCTTGAATCAAAAGCCAGTGCTGCTAACGGGCTGTCGTGGGCGGGGATCATATTAGCGGCCCTCTGGAAAACGGAAACATCAACGTTTTACGCTTGAACGATTCCCAAAGGCTTTAGTTCGAGCCACCAATTGTAATGAACGTGAAGAAGTGAAACCTACCAGATTAACAGTGTCAAAAACCTGCACTTCCCCTATTGTTGCACTTCCTGGATACGCCAGGTAGCAGTTGTCGTTACTTATAGAGAGGGCACATAATCCTAAAAAATACAAAATTAAAACATCAAGACAAGATCAAATAAACATCTTCGTTATTTATTCTTCAACCGCCACTACAACCGGCGTGAACCATCTGCAGCAACAACATCCGGAAGCGGATCATTTTCAGTTCCCAAAACATCGAAATGAAGTGTTGTGAAAGGAGAACCGAACGTCCTGTTGTGAAAGAAGGTCCTGCGGTGTAATCGTGCAGAAATACCGATGCGGTGTCAACATTCATAATGTTACAGAAATAGAAAAACCATCAGACGAGTGCACGCAAGAAATCTGCATACCTGATGGATTCGGAGGAGTCTCTCGAATGGTGTGCAGTACTTTCATATCCCTGATGTTGTGGATATACAGTGATTCTTCCAGACATACTATCAACCTCTGTTTGAAAGAAAGAAAGAAATTTCAGCCTTTTTAATTCACCATTCTTCATCATCACTAATCCCCTGGTTTTCTTAAAGCATACAAACCCATTAACTATATACAGACTAAATATAGATACAGGTGTTAAACTGTCTGTTAGTCGACTATGATACCACAGTCACAGAAACAGTCAGTACGTCTCCATGGACAACAATAATCTGATATTAACCCGATTAAGACGATACTCTGATTAAGAAACTATCATGTAAACAGCAGTTATTGATGACCTTAATCCGGCTAAAGTCATACTCGAAGTAAACACTAATGGAATTAAGACGTGTGGAGTATTCCTGTTTTAGTCGCGTTATTAAAGTGTATTACAGACACGTACACACACGGCAGTGCTCAACCGTTTGACGGCAAACAACAGAGTACGGCTGCGTCCGAAACCACATACTTACCTGCTATATAATAGGAGAAATACGTGTATTTCGGCTACTATATAGTAGGTAAGTACACGGTTTGGGACGCAGCCCACGGCTTCAAACAGTCGTCTATTTGCACGTATAGCATGACAAATAATTAACTGCACTTGAAGCTTTCGTAAAATTAAAAACGAAACACCCAGAACTGTATACGGAATCATAACGAAGACGAACTGCATATCGATACGTGAAATTCTGGAGGGAACGTCGAACAGCGTGGCGTGGGGACGTAATGACGTGTGCCATTAATCGATCCATGTTCTAAAGAGGAACATGAAAGGAGTATTCTAAAAGCGACTCATGTAAACACCTTAAACAGAATATTGTCTTATTCAGAATAAGGTCGATAATTAGATCAGGGGTTCCCAAACCTTTTCAGGGCAAGGCCATTTAACATTTGACCGAGGCCCCCCCCTTTTGCAAGATGTCTTTAAAACACATTAAATATACAGACTTCTGAATATATCCCCCTTTTTTATTAAAATTACATCTTAACATCACATTAGGAATTGATTGTGTGTGTGGTTGTCTGAGAGTGAGACTTTATTTTTCATACCAAATTGTTGAGGCCCCCTGGCGACCCCCACTTTGAAAACCACTGAATTAGATTACTGCTGCCTGTGTAAATGCAGTCCGTGATGCGATGCACTTAACCAACCGTGTTCCGACACAAACCTTTTACATGTACGTTTGTACATACCTGTCTGTTCAGTTTTACAGCCAGTATAGTGTTCGAGTAGCTGTAGTTACAGATCTCTGTTCCCTTCTTGAAATGACACACTTTGAGCTTCCTAGGTGCCTTAAGGCTCACAATAGCAACAAGGCTACTGGAGAACAGTCTTTCCACAATACACACATCTTCCGTGTCAGCTGTGGGAAAACGAGATACCAGACAAAACACTGTTAAAGATGTTTACACACGTCGCTTAAAGGCAAAGGTTACATCTAGACTGCTTTGAATCAGACACGATACTCAGCTCACTGTATAAGAGAGAAAGAGAGAGAGAGAGAGAGAGAGAGAGACAGAGAGACACAGAGAGAGAGAGAGAGAGAGACAGAGAAAAGAAATAACCAGTAAGTTAAAGCTGAAATGTGAGACAGGTATAACTGTGACACTTCAGGTGTGTGGACAGCTCTATATCCGCATCCAAATAAACGCAATCGTCTACCGTCATCATCATCGGGAAGCTGTACATCTTTCACTGCTAATAGTCCTTTCATGTTTTACTCATCCACGTTGAGAATGTGTTTATGTTCTTGAACAAAGTCTCTCTCTAAACTGACCTAGGCTCATTGACATCTTCTGGTCTTTAATATGATAGCACGAATCCTTTTTTTTTTTTTCCCCCTCCCAGTGTGGTCTTGACCATTCCCCACCCAACAGCCAGCTCTCCCAATCACATGACTGCTACCAACCAGAGAGAGACAGAGAGAGACAGAGAGAGACAGAGAGAGGGAACGCCAACACGTGCTTCCTCAGAGACTCATGATGCACCTTTTTGAACTGCTGCATCACAGGGAAGTGTAACACACATCCTGAGGAAAGAGCTATCTGCCCTCTTCCGCATACATGATCTCACAGACATGCACGCTCAGCTAGTGTCGCTGTGATTGACAAGGGAGAAAGACTATGCCATCCCTCCTACAGACGTTGCATCCGTTGACTCCACCCTGTTTTCTTACTGACACGCCCCCAACTCGGAAACCCGGAACTCAAAGGAGATCCCAAGTTTCCCTCGTCATTTTGTGGTGTTCACGTGCGTTCAACACGTAAATACGATCTTTCTGACATTACTTGAACACACCGATAGATAAATGACTAAACATGTGCTGGGATAAAATAGGAGAAATGAAAAAAAAAAGGTTGTTAAAATATTATATTAACGATATTTAGACCTCCTCAACAAAGTACATAGTATTTCTTACCATGGGTGCCAATGTGAACACAATAATTATATCTTGTATGGTAAAATATGTTTAGCAAACTTCTTTTTTTTTTAACTTGAGATGTGAAGCAGGTTAGTTGCTATAGCAACCCTGCTGAAAAAGACAGCATGCAAAACCAGCAACCAGCTTGTGCACCATTTTAGCCATCTGGTTTTTTTTTTTCCGGTTTCCTTATTGTGTGACTAAATGGATGAACAAATCTTGGAAATTCGCTCATCGTCATACTGTTGCGCAAGCTTCTTAAAACAGTTCATAAGCATTCTCATCTTCCAGGAATCCTCCGTTTGAATACTTTCGCTCGGCCTGCGCCGTGTTAGCTGGTCAGATCAAGCTAGCATCAAAACAGCTCGCATTTGGGTCCACAGGTACTAAAGCTGCTTTTATTCAGACTCAAAGTATATGTTTTGGAAAGAATGATGACATTATGAGGCTTTTCGGTTAAATATGCAATCTGCTTAAAATATATGATGATATAAAAATACTTACTACATTCATAAATCTGTTCCAATTTGTCAACCGAGGACAAAGAGAAAAACTTGTATCCAGATTTCGTACCAACCGCTAAGGACCTGCTCGGGAAAGAGTAGATATTTAAAAAGAAAAAGAAAAAAGTAAGTAAACACTTCACACGCTGACGGATTGTGACATTGGCCTTGCACCGTTACAGTCTTCACACTTTATGGGTTTTATGATCGAAGGCGCCGAGTCCAATACATTAATAACATGTTGACGTTAAAGGTGCATTAGGCAAGATTTGTCAAATTTGGGCAAGTGTTGATTCTGTGACTACGTTTACACGGACAGCAGTAATCTAATTATTCTGAATAAGACAATATCGTGATTACGGTGTTTACATGAGTCGCTTTTAGAATACTCCTTTCATGTTCCTGTGTTACATGTTATAGAACATAGATCGATTAACAGCATACGTCATTACGTCCCCACGCCACGCCATCCGACGTTCCCTCCAGAATTTCACGTATCGACATGCAGTTCGTCTTCGTTATGGTACCGTATACAGTTTTGGGTGTTTTTACTTTTAATTTTACAAACACTTCAAGTTAATTATTTGTCATGCTGTACATGCAAATAGACGACTGCTTGAAGCCGTGGGCTGCGTCCAAAACCGCGTACTTACCTACTATATAGTAGCCGAGATACACGTATTTCTCCTACTACATAGTAGGTAAGTACGCGGTTTCGGACGCAGCAGTAAAACGGTTGAGCTCCCACACGACGTTACTAGTGTGATTAAGGTGTGTACATGTCTATAATGCACTTTGATAATGCGACCAAAACAGGAAGACTCCACATTCCATTTGTGTTTACTTCGAGTATGACTTTAGTCGGATTAAGGTCATCAATAATCGCTGTTTACATGACAGCTTCTTAATCAGAGTATCGTCTTATTGTTGTCCATGTAAACATACTGTGTGTTTCTTGTTATTGTTTCGAAGCGTAGCGCGGTTATATTTTCACTCACAAGAGAATTACGTGGCTGTGCTGTGCTCTTGCTGATTTCAGTCTGAAATGGGGGCGTGTCTATAAAATGACTGACAGGAAGTCCATCCAAACACAATCAAGTACTACGGACCACAACACAGTTTTCCAAACGGGTTTTCTCTGCCATGCAATACACTTGTGCTGAAGCCAAGGCTTAAACCATCATTTTTAAATAACGTTGTACATATTTTCCAGATTATTTCTACCAACAATAAATAAAAACAAATCGACTATTGCACCTTTAACACTGAACCTGGCTGAGTATTAAAAAGTCATGCCGCTAGCAAAGAAAATCATCAGCTTTAGCGCATGGCAGACTGTGCAGTGAGTGCGATATCAAAGTGAATCGTTTTAAAACATATCCATTATATAACTAAACAAAACCCAAAGCCTGATAATTAAGCAGGAAGTTTACAGAAGGCTACCATCGCTAGGATGGACATTCACACGTCCAACACGTTTCATGCTGTCTCTAGCTGGTTAACTAGTGGACATTACAGCTAGATAGAGGCACTTTACACATTTAGCATTATTTTGTACAAGATATACATATCTTTTATTTCTTGTATGCTAAATAAACATGATAGCTTTTAAGGTCGCGTGCTGTTGGTATGTTAGGAGACCATGCATAACACCTTAGGCACTAAACTAGTTAAACTAGAAAGATGCAGTTAACTTTTTATTTATTTATTATTATTTTTACACTTAGCCAGGTAGCTACCTACATACTCAACGATTCGTTACGTCTTGTAACTCATACGACCTGATTGTATAGCTACAGTGTCATAATAAACTGCCAGTAATAGAGGCACGGTGAAATGCTACAGTAGGCCTCATCCCCGACCCCCAGTGACGCGGCTTCCCGCTCAGCCTTACGTGTTGTCCTGGTTAAAGTTGGCGAAGAGCAGCTGGCTACAGCCGGCCTCTCCGCTCTGACTGGCCAGGTTCATGAGCACACCATCTACAAGTCAAGTCAAAATCGAAATTGCAGTAAATATGCAGGCGATGTGATGTCTCCAAACCGCTATTCACTCTAAAAAATGCATCTATGTCCAGAATCGCTGCAACCAGTGGCGGTATTGTTGTTTTTCCTCCCTCAAGTGTTTGCTGCGCATGCGCAGTGACTACAGCGTGGATCCTGTCGGGGCAAATTTAAAGAGCAAGTCTGTATAGGGGTGTACATCTGATGGACGAGCTGGACTCAGAAAAAACTAATGATGTTACTGACACAATTTACAAGTTTTCATATACATTTACATTATTCACTTTTCTTTTTTCTTTATTGGGGATGCAATATTTGCATTAAGAAACCAGGCTTTTTCCAGTACACCTCTTCTATAAGGGTATTCCAATAACATTTTCCTTCAGGAGAAATAGTATAAATATTTGCTATGTATTAATTGTCTTAATTTGTATAATTAAAATGAATGGGCAGTTAATCATGATCAAATGTGATTAAGCATACTAATGGAAGCATTCGTTAGACACCTATGGCAGTTAAACGTGGAGGAATCGTAATGATGACTTCATTGACTTTTTAAAAAAACCATATAGTACAATTACTATGCAAAAACAGTGTAATTTGACACACATATAACCAGCTGCAATGCATGTGTGTTATGCGTACCCATGAAGAAGTATCGGATCTGTCTTAAGATACATAGCATGTGGCCAAAAGTATGTAAACACCTGACCATTACACCCATGTGTGCTTGTTGAACATTCTGTGGGCATTAATATGGAGCCATTAACCATGGTTCTTCCCCAAACTGTTGCCAAAAGGTTGAAAGCAAACAACTCCATAGAATATCTTGTTGTTAATTACATTTATGGCATTTGGCAGACTTATCCATAGCAACTTATATTTATCTCATTTATACATCTGAGCAGTTGAGCTCAAGGGCCCAGCAGCCACAGCTTGGCAGTGCCAGAGTTTGAACTCATGACCTTCCAATCAGTAGTCCAACATCTTAACTACTGATTTCCCATCACTGGAACTAATAGGCCCAAACCTGCTCCAGCATGACAATGCCCCTGCGCACAAAGCCAGCTCCATGAAGACATGGTTTGAGAAGATTGGAGTGGAGGTACTTGAGTGTCAGAAGATTTTCATATTCAGTGCATCCTGGTAGGATATTTGATCATATCCAAATCATTTATATTTGGATGAACTGCAAATCAGTGTGACTACACGAGGATGGTGAAATGTCATGTCTCCCTACGCAGTCATAAATTTATGTATGTTTTATTTTCTTCCCTTCTTTTGAGCTTAGGCTGAACCTTTCTATGGTATATAGACATTTGATTATATCTTAATATACTATTTCTTATTTAGAAAATGCTACCTATTCAAATTTCAGCTTGAATGTCACCAGTTTTCAAAGAGAGTACGCAAACTCATATTTGCAAATTGGACTTTCATTAGATTTAGGCATTAATTGTGTTTGCTGTAATGAGGCAGCAATAATTTAACTTAACTGATGCATTTGCATGTCAGAAATTTGTAGTGTACTAAAGTTTCAGCTTAGCAAAAACCTAAGGAATGGCATCATGGTCCCCTGATGCTAGCTAAAGAAATGTTTTGGCCAAAAAAGGCTTTTTTTTGTTAAATTAAGTTTCCTCTAACTTCAAATATAGTATTCAGCCAAAATGTGTTTGATGTTTAAAATTGGCTTCTTTGGTTTTTACAGTTTATGGCCTCCAGTTTAGTTCTGTCCTGTGAGACAGTGAATGACATCTGGTACAGTTAGAATAAAGATGTCAGATAATACAACTGAAAGGATCCAAAATCTGATTAGAGCATATGCAAAGAGTTTGGCTTTTAAACTATAGTTATAACACATTCACACAGTGAGATGCAAACTTTTAAACTGATATGTTTTCTCTCTATTGACACTGTAATAGTTGTCACCCGGATGAGGATGGGTTCCCTTTTGAGTCTGGTTCCTCTCAAAGTTTCTTCCTCATGTCGTCTTAGGGAGTGTTTCTTTGTCCCTGTCACCTCTGGCTGCCAGAAAACTGCAGACTGTTCTCATGCATCAGTTCATTTCAATTCTCCTTGCCCCACATAAAAAAAAAAACATAATTAATGTATTTTAGATATTCTCTTGGGATAACATACATCCCCAATTCCGAAAAAGTTGGGACTGTATGGAAAATGCTAATAAAAACAAAGAATAGTGATTTTGTAAATGTACTTTGACTTGTATTTAAACAAAAACGTAGAAAGACAAGGTGTTTGATGCTTTGCCTAATCAACTGCATAGTTTGTTTTTTTGAAGATAAATGTTTATTTTGAAATTGATGCATGCAACATGTTCAAAGAAAAGTTGGGACAGGGGCAATTTAAGACTAAAAGCAATGTGACAAGTTGAAATAAGAAGGTGATGTGAAACAGGTGAGGCAATTGTCTAATCATAGTATATAAGGAGACTCCAAAAAAGGTCTAGTCCTTCAAGAGTAAGGATGGGTTGAGGTTTGCCAATCTGCCAACAGATGCGTCACCGAATAATCCAACACTTTGAGAAGAACATTCCCTAAAGACAAATCGGTGGGATTCTGGACATTTCACCTTCTACAGTGCACAATATAATTAAAAGATTCAAGGATTCCAATCAAATCTCGGTGTGTAAAGGGCAAGGCCAAAAACCACTTCTGAATGGGTGTGATCTCTGATCCCTCAGACATCACTGTCTTAAAAACTGTCATGAGTCTGTAATGGAGATCCTGACATGGCCTCGGAAATACTTTGGTAAACCTTTGTCAGTCAACACCATTCGCCGCTGCATCCACCGATGCAGGTTAAGGCTTTACTATGCAAGGCAGAAGCCATACATCAACACTGTCCAGAAGCGCCGCCGACTTCTCTGGGCTCAGTCTTATCTGTGATGGACAGTAGCACAGTGGAATCATGTTTTGTGGTCCAACGAGTCAAAATTTCAAATAGTTTTTAGACAAAACAGCCATCGTGTTCTCCGGGGCAAAGAGGAAAAGGACCACCCAAGCTGTTATCAGCGTCCAGGTCCAAAAGCCAGCATCTGTCATGGTATGCGGATGTGTCAGTGCCCATGGCATGGGTAACTTGCACATCTGTGATGGCACCATTAATGCGGAAAGATATGTACACATTTTGGAGCAACATATGCTGCCATCCAGAGCAGGACAACGCCAAACCACATTCTGCCCGGATTACAAGCACATGATTGCGTAAGCAGAGAGTGCGGGTGCTAGCATGGCCTGCCTGCAGTCTGTAGATCTGATCTGCCTGGGCGACTGTGACTCAGGTGGTAGCGAGGGTTGTCCACTAATCCACATGACTCCATGTGCCGAAGTGTCCTTGGGCAAGACAATGAACCCCAAGTTGCTCCCGATGGCAAGCTCAGCTCTGCTACCATTGGTGTTTGAGTGTGTGAATGAGAAACAGTTTAAAGCGCTTTGTAGAACCGATAAGGTTAAAAAAACGGTATATAAACGCAGACCATTTACCATCTGTCTGCAATTGAGAACGTGTGCCGCATTATGAAGTGCAAAATAAGGCAACGAAGGCCCTGTACAGTTGCACAGCTGAAGAAATGCATAACGGGTGAATGGAGGAAAATTCCGCTTGGTAAACTTAATCAACTGGTGTCTTCACTCAGCTCCCAAACACTTAATAAGTGTTATTAAAAGAAAAGTTGATGTTACTCAGCGGTAAACAGTCAACTGTCTAAACTTTTTTGGAGTGTGTTGCAGTCATCAGATTTGAAATGAGTGTATATTTTCAAAAAGAAATTAAATTCACAAAGTAAAACATCAAATAATGTGTCAATAATTTGTTTTCAATATAGTACAGAGTGAACTGAATTTTCAAACGACTCTTTTAGTTAGTTTCTTTGCATTTTCCATACTGTCCCACTTTTTCAGAATTGGGGTTGTAGATAATGCATTGGTTCCCACAAATGGTGTAAATAATGATCATTATTTTTTTTAGCTATAACCCAGACATTGTGGAAAGGAGTGTAGATGAGAACAAAACATTAGCATTCAAAGTGATAAATGATATGAACATAATTGTTACACAGAAAACACTTCATGGACAACTCACTTTCAGACCTTCAGCAAGTAGCTGTGCAGCTGAACACATACTACATTAGATTAGATTACAATTAGTGAGTCAAATGAAAACTTTAAAAGTGTAATAGATCATTTACAATACGCATTAATTGTAATATGCATATACATGTGTGTGTAATCAGCTGAACACTGGAGAAAGCAATGTGTAGATAGATAGATAGATAGATAGATAGATAGATCGATAGATAGATAGATAGATAGATAGATAGATAGATCGATCGATCGATAGATAGATAGATAGATAGATAGATCGATTGATCGATCGATAGATAGATAGATAGATAGATAGATAGATAGATAGATTCCTGTTACAAGTTTACAATAATCCAATTATAAGATAATTAAACCTATTTCTAGACATTTTTTTTTATTTTATGCTCAGAAGAGTCTTATTCTATTGGCAGATAATTTTGCTAATTTTAAGCATTTATTTCTTTCAATAAGTATAAGAAATTTAAAGCCTGAAATTTGTAAATAAATAAATAATATTAAAAAAAAAAAAAAGCCTAGAAACAGGTTTAATAATCTTATATTTGGTTAATTGTAATCTCATACTAGGCAACACTAGATACATTTGACTATACTGAAGATATTTTCATTTGCTAAGATGTCATTTTTTTGCAATGTGTACTTCAGTAGTGGATGTAATGAAATTACAGTATTTTACACAACGTTTCCAGAGAAACTGGACGTTTCGGACAAAAGTCCATCATCTGTGCAAGTTCTTCTGAAACTGTAGGAGGCTGATAAACCAGTAGATATTTGAAATGATTTATGATAACATAAAAACATAACATTTATTCCACAGGGTTCCAGAGTACTGAGAGTGTACATGAGCTCCTTCTCTTTACCCTTCCACACTTCATTGCTCCCATAACAGCAACACCTGTCCAAGCATACCAAGGTTAAATTTGGTGTTCCACAAGGTTTTGTTTTAGGCCCACTGCTTTTTACTTTATATATGCTACCTCTAGGTCAAATTATTCATAAACATGGATGCTGATGATACACAGTTGTATGTTTCAGCAAAGCCAGATGACAGACAGGTGCTTAATAAAGTTGAGGAATGTGTAAAGGACATTAAACGGTGGATGCTTATTAACTTCCTCTTACTTAATTCTGATAAGACAGAAGTACTTGTACTAGGACTACGTGTAGCTAGAAGTAAGCTTTCTGATTACATAGTTACTCTGGATAGACTTTCCGTTTCATCATGTGCAGCAGTAAAAGACCTTGGAGTGATTATTGACTCCTTGGTGTGATTATCGCCTTCTTTCATCTCAGAAATATTGCTAAGATAAGAAATATAATGTCACTACATAATGCAGAAATATTAGTCCATGCTTTCTTCACCTCTAGACTAGATTACTGTAATGCCATACTGTCTGGTTCTTCCAGTAGAAGCATAAACAAGCTCCAGTTAGTCCAGAGTGCAGCTGCAAGAGTCCTAACTAGAAACAGAAGATACGACCACATCACCCCGATCTTATCAACACTGCACTGGCTCCCAGTGAAATCTCGCATTGATTATAAAATACTATTATTGACTTATAAAGTACTAAAGGGTCTCGCGCCACAGTACCTGAGAGACCTTTTGGTTTTATATGATCTGCCACGCCTACATAGATCAAAAGATGCAGGCTATTTGTTGGTACCTTGAATAGTGAAGGCTACAGCAAGGGGACGAGCTTTCTCTTACAAAGCCCCACAGTTATAGAACAACATTCCAATTAGTGTTCAGGACTCAGACACAGTCTCTGTGTTTAAGTCTAGGCTGAAAACATATTTGTTTACTCAAGCTTACCATGAGTAGACTTTCTGTTACGCAAAGCACAGTCTTATCAATCACTCCCTCTCTCCTTCTGTCAAGCCACACATGATTTTATGGAGATACTAGAGATCCTGATCCTTTCTGCTCTCCGGACCTGCCTGACCCGTTCGGATGCCCTACCTCTGGATGGAGCTCTCATCAACTCCAAATCCAGATGGACACACTCACTGTGGTTGCTGGGACTACGGTTGCATCTAGGTCCCGGGACTGCAATTACCACATGCAGTTTTGCACTCGGGTCTCCTTTGAACAGTGGATTAGTTCAATAAACAGACTTCATATTAAACCATAATGAACTTTCCTTTACTTTCACACTATCTGTTGTTACCCAGATGAGGACGGGTTCCCTTCTGAGTCTGGTTCCTCTCAAGGTTTCTTCCGCATAGCATCTTAGGGAGTTTTTCCTCGCCACCGTCGCCACCGGCTTGCTCAATTGGGATAAATTCACACATTTAAAATCTGTATACTGTATTTATATGTTTCTGTAAAGCTGCTTTGAGACAATGTCCATTGTAAAAAGCGCTATACAAATAAAACTGAATTGAATTGAACTGAACCTGTCGAGTCTCACCACTGGAATGGAGAAATCCTTGATTCTGATGGAATGAAGGTGCTTGACAAAAAGTCAGTCTCCTCTTGGATTCTCTAATGTTCAGCTGATTACAGATGACATCTTTTGTCCCGTCTGTAGGAGTTGAGTGGAGGTTCTAGTCTCTGGAAACAGTCTCCTGTGGGATTAGTGGAATGATAAGTGAGCACCAGTGGATTTCTCTCAGGCCTAGAGATGGACTGTTTAGTAGTCATATTAATTAATCTTATTTATGTATTGAAACACATGCAGAAAACTAATTGAAATCTGCACTAAAGTTAAACGCTTTGCATTCAAAAACCACCAAGCCACAGGTTCCCAACCCTGGTCTTGGAGAACCCCATGTCCTGCAAAACTTTAGTGTTTTCCCTGCTCTAACACACCCACTTTGACTGTTTATTAGCTGTTTAGTTTAGTCAGATGTGTTTAGAGCAAGAACAGAGCAGGACGTAGGTACTCCAGGAACAGGGTTGGGAACCTGAATAATAAGACTGTAGCGTCGCATGTTGGGCAGACGGGGGCGCTCTTGACACACAAAGGAATTGCTTGGCTTGTTATTGTTTCCCTTCAATAAAATGGATTCAAAACCACTTTCTGCACATTTCTGCTAAAAAAAAAAAAGTATATAAAAAAGTATACTGATGTTTACAACTATGCAGTACCTTTAGCAATAATAACAATAATAATAATAATAATAATAATAAACCTCAAACAATGCTGACAGGTTTGTTGTAATAAAAATGATTGGTGTCCACTGATTAAACTTTTGCACTGTGGAGAGGGAAAACCCAGATATTCACAAAGTTTATGATGAATGACACCTGAGCCTTAGCAAAAGGGCAGTAAACATAATGTTAAGACTACACAAGGGTTAAGCTTCCTCCATGTCTGAAATGCACTTGCAATGAGTGAATGAGTTTAGTGGTGTTTAAATACTCCGGGCTCCATCCCTGACGCTTTAGTGGAAGTCTGTGTATCTGTACAGAAGGTGTACCAGTGATGGATTGCGCGCGCGCGCGTATGTATTTGATCATTCCTGCCCTGTTTATTCCAGAGGAGCAACTGGGCGGTCAGGGGATTTAATATTATCTCTCATGCCTGTCCTGTGGATGGGGAAAGCACAAATGGAGCGTGGTGTACTCGATGACATGAGACATGATATACCACAATGTATCGTCGTGGCTTTGCAGTGCTTTCAGGAACTTCTTGTGCACTTTTGGAGTAAAGAAAGTTCTCAGTGTTCACGTGCGACGAGCGCGCGAGCAAGTCAATCCCGAGCTGAAGGAAGTGGAAGGGACTGCGCGCGCGCGCACACACACACACACACACGCACACACACTAACCATGTTCATCTACAGCATGGATTTCAGGAATACTAAATATGGAAGGTAAAGTGCATTCAAGACTGCTTACTTTTCAGCCTCAGCTTTTACTGTGAGTATCTATCTATCTATCTATCTATCTATCTATCTACTATATCTATCTACTGTATCTATCTCTTTGAACAGATCACAATGATCATAAACAACTCACTTCATCCTAAGTGCCTGTTCTTTATTTATAATATTATAAGTGGTTGGTGCTCATGTTGCTCACTAGAAGCTACACACACACACACACACACACACACACACACACACACACACACACACAATAATAATAATTCAGTACAAAAAAAAAAAAAACAAGTGAAGAATTTGTGCAATGGAGAAAGTAAACAGATCACGTGACTAAAAAGTAGGCTTTATTTGTCTACACTATGTATTTGAACCCTTTGTTGAAATGAAGGTGCTTGGAGCTATATGGAGTATCCTGATATCCAGTGTTTGCACTATACATTAGTATAGTAAGAACTGAGTACTCTAGTTATGGGTGAAGGAATGTGTGTGTAAAGGATGTTGACAAGATTAGGGTAGCGTTTCCTTCAGGATAAGCAAAGCTTTATATACCCCCCCCCCCCTTTTTTTTGTTCCTTTCTATCTTGAAGCAGTGTTCAGAAAACAGCCTGATGGGTCACTTCTGAGACCTCAAACACTTTAATTCTGTCATATGATTCTATATACAGTATTTTGTTTATATTGTTAACATGGTCACTCTGTTTTCATTCCATTTGTCTTTCTGTTTTCCATTTCATGGTCTCCGAAAAGTTAAAAAGAAGTAAGAACACGTTTGTACTATTCTGAGGAGCTTGCCATGTCTATCGAATATTTCATTTGCTATTAAAAAAAGGCAACTAATTCCCCTCGATCTTAAATCATCCTGCTTATAAACAGTAAATACCCCAAAACTACACAACATTTTCTGTTTTACTTTTAGCACAGGTTTACTTTCTCATTTCTCGCAGTCTCTTCAGGACTGGACATGTCCTGTTCTTTATAGACCCGTGACATTATCTTTGTTTTGACATCTATGTACCGGTATACATGTTTCAGAACCAAAACACTGACACTTACTCGTATGTATATTTACAGCATACGTCGAGGAAAGTTTTTAATGTTTCATCATGGAATTATGAACACAATGTTTAAGTCCTTAAATATTTATGTCTCTTGACTTCAAACGAGGGTGTGTTCTAGCTTGGAAGCAAGTTCATGAGTGAAGAGGTTTCCATTGTGTAAAGCTGAGCACATTGGTGGCCTTTGCATGCCGTTGAGAGTGGCCCGGCCTGCATCGTGTCTGATTAGTATGGAATAAAACATGACAGGGTGTGTTGTTATACTGTAGGAAAATAATCAACGACCAACGAGGGGTACGAAACTGTTATCACCCCAAAGTAGATTATTTCAACATGCAACATGTACCAAATGTTTTATTCCGCTTATACAGCAGCAATCTATTGGCACCCTGTCCAGGGTGTACCCCGCCTTGTGCCCGATGCTCCCTGGGATAGGCTCCAGGTTCCCCGTGACCCTGAAATGGAGTAAGCGGTAGAAGATGGATGGATGGATGGACAACAGCAATCTGCCAACGATTATTTTATCGAATATTTTATTCATTAATGAACGACATATTTCATCATTTATATTTACATTTAATGACGTGGAATGACAGATAAACCAATGTATATTTTATTATTTAAGTTTCTTTTATTGTCACACAATGGCGCTGGTAGTAATTGAGTCAGTAAAGCGTACAATAGACATAAAAGTTGCAAGAAATGTGCATTAATACTAAGTCGGTGAGTGTGGATTTATCAGAAGAGTATGTACAAATGGACTGAAACCAGGATCACAGTAGTGAAGTAAATGTGCAGCCTTAATGGCTGAACATTAATACAATGAGAAATAACAGTGCAGATGGATTTGTTATGGGGGAAAAACTTTTATTAAAATGTTATAAAAATGTATTATATCACGAGCATCCACTATACAAGTCCCTCTGAATTAACGGTTACTATAAAAACAAACCTGTGATTTAAATGATAGCACTACTGTTACAGCTGTGCTGTTATATAATATTAATCCAATCAGATTTGAGAATTCAACAGCACTATGGTATAAAATATATGAACTAATGGAAACATTGTAATCATAAGGATCTATTGACAATCCTGTGACTTTATTATATTAAGCCATAAAGTGTTGACTGCCAATAACATAAAGCAGATACAATTTTCCAACTTCATATTTGTGTAATTAATATTTTGATGTAATATTTCTAACATATATTCAGTGGCTTGTAAATAACAGATTTATATAATGAGTTCATTTGAAGTCAGTTGGACCTGAAGTTTTTAACAGAACAGGATGTGAGAGCAGGAATGCTGAGTTGGAGGCCCATGATTGGGGCATTACCCCCATTACATAACAAGTCCAGTTGCCTTGACAGTCGATATTAGGTTACATAACTGCCCATGAAAAATGATAATAAAGTTTATGATCATAAACAATACAAGCACATTTTCTCAGTTAAGCTGGTGAAAAACTGGCCTAAACAATTAAAGAAGTTCTACAATGCAGCCAAATGTCCTAAGGTTGTGCAGTTAACCGAGACTAGTGATTTGTTGGGGCAGTGTGTGAGAAGGCAATTGGGCTATTTCTGAAGGGAAATTTGGACTTGGACCCCAGAACAGCTCTATTAATCATCTATTGAGGCACAGAGATCAGGATTGTTCTGCTTCACTAGGCACTGGCATAGTGGTCACTTGTTCAGTGCTCAGTGTGTCACTGCTATATTACAGCAGGCAAAACTGAGCCTAAAACTAATGCTGCATTTTTACACCCCATGGAGGTGGTAAATAAGAAATATAAATAAATATATAGAATGACTATTCCATTAAACAAACCATTCAATTAGCAGCCTCTTTTCAGGCACACCATCAACAGATGTGCACATCTATGTGGTTTTGTGGCAATATGTCATTTTATAGTCCATGTCTACACACTAGTGAATGGTTTTCTCCCATGCACAACCGTAATATACTGTAGTTCAATTTATAGAAATATCATACACGTACATGTAAATATGAAACAGGTCAGCCAAGGCAAACAAGAGCAGTTGATGACAAAAATATTGTGAGAGTTCTGAAGAGAAGCCCAAAAACAGCAGTTAGTCAAGCATGGTGGAGGTAGTGTCATGGCATGGGCTTGCATGGATGCTTCTGGAACAGGCTCACTAATCTTTATTGATGATGTAAGTCATGATGGTAGGAGCAGAATGAATTCAGAAGTGTACAGAAACAATCTGTCTTCAAGTCTACAGACAAAACACATTGCCAACACAACAAAGGACTTCATCAGGGGAAAAAAGTGGAAGGTTTCAGATTGGCCAAGTCAGCAACCAGACCTTAACCCAATTGAACAGCATTTCACCTCCTGAAGAGGAGGCTGAAGGGAGAAACCCCCCAAAACAAACAACAGCTGAAAGAAGTTGCAGTAAAAGCCTGGAAAAGCATCACAAAAGAAAAATGCAAGTTTGGTGATGTCAGTGGGTCACCGACTTGATGCAGTTATTGCAAGCAAAGGATACGCAACCAAATATTGTGTTATTTACTTTAAGACTATCTGATCCTATACTTTTGCTTGCCTCAATATTGGGTGGTCTGCCACAAATGGTGGCACGTTTTAAGTAGTTTAACATGTCTAGATGTAAATATGAGGAAATGAAAGCTGAAATTCTGATCTATCATCTCATATTCATCTTTTGATCTCAAACCCAAACGTCTTCAATGTATAGTGAAAACAATAGAATAGAATTGGCCTTGCTGTTAAAATACTTTCAGAGGGGACTGTGTATTCTTTCACATCATGTGAAGTGATCCATTGTGGTTATTTGTTCAGTCAGAGATGGGCAGCTTACTGACACCATCATTAAAATCAGTTCTCATTATAAAAGCCAGTCACAGACACACTGGGCACAAACCCTTGGCCTAATGTTTAGCATCCATTGTATGAATTCATCTCTGTTAAAGTGCCAACAATACAGAGGACAGAGGACTTCACAGGTCATTGTTTCAGTTTAGCAGAAAGCTGTTTAGCTTTCTTCTCTCAGGTTTACTCAGTTTGGAAGATGAAATGATGCACATTTAGTTCACACAACACCTGGAACAACTTTACAGCTTTCCATCATCATGATAAGGAAATATATGTGTCTGTGTACTTATCCCTGTGCGCAGGCTACAACTGCTTAAATGTGCCTAATGCATAGATAGGAGAGCATGAGGGAACAACACAACATGGTACAAAATGTAACATGGACTTTTTATGTTATTACACAAGGTCAAGCAGCTTGTACTTCTGGCTACATTACCACATTAGTGACTTCTGGCCACATTACCACATTTGCTAGAAATGATCTGGAGCCTAGTTTCAGAATGATTTACCTGTGACCTCAAAAACAAAAAACTGTGTCAAAAAGTGTTTTTAGGACATATAAGTAAGGGTTTTTTTTTGTTTGTTTTGTATCTGAGCTGTGTGTATAAAGTACAGAATCCAACCGTGCAGTATATTGCTTTAATCACCATCTTTTTGCCTACGGCATAACAATGTTTTGAAACATGTGACCAACTCACAGCAAGTGTTAGATAGGCTTAAATACAACCCCCATACTGCAGGGTTAGTTGTTACGCGACATTACAAGTAAGCAGCCTTTCGTAAACCATGACAAGTTAATTCTCTCTCATGTAAAATCAAATAAAACTACAAATTTCTTGAACGTCTTTAATTCACAGAATGAGACACGGAGTTAAAATGAACCTTGTGTGTGGTGAGGATTTTACTTCCTCTATCCCTGGGGTGCAATGTGTGTATTGTGAAGTGTGTATTGTATGAGGGGTGTGAGCATAAACTGTGTATTAAAGGATATAAACACTTGGCTTGTCATGTTCGTGATGAAAAGTAGAACTGTGTTGACCTGTTCGTTGTATTGTTAAAAACACTGGTCAGGCCATTTTACATTTCTGTTTCCCCGGATGTTTGCAAAGATTTAAAAAGGAAACGTGAAAACTTCTAAAAACACGTTTGTTTTTTTAAATTATTTGCTGCCCTACCTTGCTAACAAAAAATGTTTCATGTCATTAGTCATATATAATTTGACTAGAGATGCACCGATATTAAATTTCTCAGCTGATACAGATACCGATACCGATAGTTCTGCCTTTTATGCCTGCTTTTAAATTAATAATAATTAATTCCACAATTCTGAAAGAAATGCAAATAAAAACGTTATTCTCTCCATTTCAACAAGTTGTTTCACAGTAACTGGTCTCATAAACAGAAAACACATTACACTAATTAACATTTACACGTGAACTCAATTCTGAAGATTATTAACTTATTGAATGTTATTAATTCATATTAACATTGACTGAATACTAAAATCCTCCTGTTAGTCTCACATTCACTCTCCACAAACAAAAGCATTTCTACTTCATCATTAACATCAAACTGGTCATATATAATATCAACTTTTTTATATATTAACATTAACTGGATATGAAAGATACTATTCTACAAATATATTTTTCTGTGCGATATATACTTTTTTATCAACTCATCTTCATTTAAATCTTTCAACACTGTACTGGCCCTTTAATTCAGCTCAAGCAGCGTGGCAAAAAAAAAAAAATTGACTTGACGCCGAAACTCCCGCTTCACTTCTGCAACGTCCGGTGTAAAATGTTATTAGTGCAGAGATTACAGAGATTACAAACTGCAGTTTTGTCGTCATTCCACACAAGACACATCTTCTTTACACACAGCACTAAATTGATGTGTTTTCCCCGCCCTCTTTTGATTGGCAGGATATAATCGGCCCTAATCATCGGATGTTTTTAAACTATCGGCCGATACATCGGTACATCTCTAAATGCGGAGCCACTCAATATGTCCTGCCCTGACGTCAGTGGAAATGATGTCAAATCATAGAATAACGTTTCGCGTTTCAAGACACTTCACGGGGACGTTAATGTTTGTTCATTTATTTAGTGAAGACCAAAATGCATTAGATCCTCTCCCCCTGCTCTCCACTACATGGTAGCTTCTTGTGTATCTGTCCATTTTTGGGGAAACAGAAACAAATCTGCAGTTGATTGGATTTCATCAGCGTTAAGCACATTTGAAACACTGCCCCCTGTCTTTCCAAGGACTTACTGTTTCCTGGTCCTGTTCACTTTTATGTAATAAAGGATGTTTAGCCAGAAAATCCCCAAGCCACTGGTTGTCAAGGTGACCCTGACATTAATGTTTGCGTGATGTAAAAGAGCACGGATTCCAGGCGGGATTAGATCTGCCAATGCCAGGCAACCACAAAGTGCTGGGAAAATTCCTATAACGTGATTGGGATTAGAATAAGATTCCAGATTGGCGGCGTCCACAGACACAGTGCTAATGCTTGGGATTAAAAAAACAAAACAAAAAAAAAAACCACTCTTGAACAACTGAACAATTTCTATTTTCATTTATTCATTTGGAAGGCTATTTTATCATTTCAAATAATGAGGTTCAACTTTAAGCTTAAATTGTTTTAAATCCCAGCCTTATTTAACTCTACTCTGCCCCATGTACTTAAAACGATTAAATCAACGATTGCCAGGAAATAAGCATGACTCATTAAATGGGACCAGAGGGAATATGCCTCTACAGGTCAATAATCGCTTACATTTGTGTGTGTGTGTGTGTGGGTGTGTGTGTGGCCCAGATTCAGCCATAGTTCAGCTTTGTGTCTGCGTTATTCAGGACTCGAGATTTGACATTAGGAAAACACATTAGCCTGAATTTCTATGCCCTTGTCAGTCTGCTTATTTTACGAGCTGTGTATGATGTTCACCAGTGTAAACAGTTAGGGCACGTAGCCTCAAAAATATTTGGCAGATGACCCATGTTTAGTTTGGCATTAAGAACGTATGGCTGGTTTACACATCAGAGCCCAGTTTCCCAAAAGCATTGTAGAATTAAGTCCAATGTCATGTTTCCTCGTTTAAACGTTTCACAATGGTTCTGTAGTGCTTTTATGAAACTCCTCACAGATCTTTATCTTTGAGATGAGAATGCTGAAAAGTCAGGGATTATGTTTTGAATTATTTCTTTTTTATACTACATGTGCTATACAGATACTACACTACAAATAGTGCGGGAGTATCGTTTGTCTTGAATTAGTATACATAGTGAAGGTAGTAGTATTTAGTAGGATATATAAATGTAGAGGTAATAAGAATTGAGTACACAGTGTTTTCTGAAGAAACAGGAATATCACCTGCTTGCATCACCGACATAGTGAGAATCTGATGAAGGACTTGTCCAGACAGTTCTCTTTCTTTGGAAAGAAGTTCATTCATGCTAATTCTTGCTCATTTTACATTTGAGTCATTCTCAGAATATGGTGACAAACCTGTCTCTGAAATTATTTGCCATGACATGAAAAATATAGAAAAACTTGGGCCAAGACGCGTCATGTGACGTCAGTCAAAGCCCTCTTCAATTCACTTGCGTCGAGCATGAGTACAGCTAACAAGTCTCATTTACCAGCAAAAAAACTCACTGAGAAAGAGCGTGCAAAACAATTTCTTGCAATTTCACCAATTCAAGTAGTTTTCCGCAAAATAAAGCAGAAAAAAACAACTGCAAATTTTGAAAAAGGACACAGCAAAATCAAGCATTTTTGGCCCCAACACTCACAAACCCCCCCCCCCCCCAAAAAAAAAAAAACTCTGAGAAATCCTGTACAGACTGTATAACTTCCTAAGAAATAAGAAATTGGTTTGACTCTTTCCCATTGTGTACATTTTTCCTTTTAACCCCCAAGTTATGATTCAGTTTAGAGGCTTTTGCAGAGATTAAAAAAAAAAAAAGATTTCTTTTTTTTATATTAATGTCACAGGCTGCACGTAAGAATGAGGCCTATCCAATATATAAATGAACACAATATAATACTTTTTTTTAAATAATATAAATTATTTCAAACAAATCTTTGCCCCTGCATTTATTGTTAACGAGTTTAAAAACTCGTATTTTGAAATCCACAAAAGTTGCTTCCAGGGTCAAAGTTCAGAAGAATGAGTGGACATTTTAACCAGCAATAGCAGAGTTTCCCTCCACACTCTATAAATTATTGATTTAATTGTAATTTGTTTCTTATGGATAATTTCGATGTGTCATTTGAATTAAACTATTCAATCTTCCTGGAAAATAATTTTTACTAAAGTAAGATGCTGGCGTGATTAATGATGTATGGTTTGAGATGGTGTTGCGGCCATCTTGGAAAATATGACTTGAAATTTGTCACTGGTGTTACTGCGACTGGTGTAAAAACCTGTGCTTATGACACAGGTGACTTAAAGTAATGGCACCACATTACTCTTTCAAAAAGAATTTCATTACAGTCAGTGACCCACGTATTCATCAATAGAATAATGGAAACAACAGAAACAATGACCCACGTATTCATTAAAATATTCCTCTTTATATTTATACTTTTAATATCGATCCACTGATTGACTGTGTAGATTTTCACATGTTCTCTGCATGTCCATGAGGGTTTTCTCCAGGTTCTCCAGTTTCCTCCCAACACCCACAAACAATTCCTGCATTTTTGTGCCCAGTGTTGCTGGGATAGACCATAGAACCACAGAGTAGATGTGTACAGAATGAATGAATGAATGAATGAATGATGATAATCAGATAATATTTGTTTGTTGTTTCAGATTCATGAACAGTCGAGTCCCACCCAACAAAAGATATCAACCGACCGAGTATGAACATGCAGCGAACTGTGCTACACATGGAGTAAGTAGACTCTGTCCTAATGATATTTAGATTTACTATAGGTGGATTTGTAAAGAAGGGGACACAGTGGCTTAGTGGTCAGCAGGTTTGTCTCGCACCTCCGGGGCTGGGGGCTTGAATCCCACTTCCACCCTGTGTGTGTGGAGTTTGCATGTTCTCCCCGTGTTTCGGGGGTTTCCTCCAGGTTCTCCGGTTTCCTCCCCCAATCCAAATACATGCACTGTAGGCTGATTGGCGTTCCCAAATTGCCTGTAGTGTGTGAATGTGTGTGTGATTGCGTCCTGCGATGGGTTGGTAGTCCATCCAGGGTGTCCCCTGCTTGGGATAGACTCCAGGCTCCCCTGCGACTCTGTGTAGGATAAGCGGTATGGAAAATGGATGGATGGATGGATTTGTGAAGACTTGGGGGCGGTTGGTGTTGGTGATGATAGTTAGGGGTTTTTTTCAGACCCAAGCAGAAGGTGAAAGTTCTGAACAGGAATCACAATTATTAGTGAAGACGGTGTGGGTTTAAAGTACTATCTATAAATCTGCATTTTTTCCCTCATTATTCAAAGAGAGGTAGTGTTCACAGGTGTTAGCAGTTAGCTGGAGCTAACATTAGCTATCTCACTATCTAGCCAAGTTACTTATTTATTTTTTACAATACAGTGAAATTGTGATAAAGAAATGTGCCAAAAGTAGTACCTAACACAGTTCTCTACACAAGTTCTTTTTTTTTTTTCTTTGAAGATTTTTTAGGGAGATTTTTATTATTTTTTTCAACCTCACTAGTCACCAAAGAATGGTTAACTCCACCCATCTTCATTTTAACTTTGTCTCAGGAGATGTTAGGTCGTGTTGGTGTGTCTTCTGAGATAAAGCCTTCTGAGCTAATTTTGTTATAGCGTAGTAATTTTCTTATGGCGGCAGGGTGTTTTAACCTACACCTCTGCTCAGGCATACACAAGTCACTAGTTACATAGCAGTTAAGGTACAAGACAGACCTTTGTAATTATAATGATATAATCTTACAAAGTTGAAAAATACTTTCAGCACAGCGCCAAGTAACCTGTGACCGCGAGCAACACGGGTCATCAATCACTTCAACATGTACCAGCACAGCCGAAGAGAACCAATACACACACACACACACACACATTAAGAGAAAGGGATCTGAAGGTAGAGAAAAGTAATCATCTGATTAGAGCACAGAATTTAGAAATGTGATTGATTAACTTCCAGATTTTGTGTTTCTGTCAAGTTGTTTTTTTATGGCTGTGTTTCTGTGGTTTTGGAGCAATGCCGCTGTTTGGATAACATCCTGCTCTCTAATCTTCCTCCCATGCTTTACGTCATTACATCTGGCATGACCGACACACAGCCGTCTCTCTGATAGAAAATCCTCTCTGACCTCTTTTATCGGCCTACTGGCTTGAAAGGACACCAAACCTAGGAGTTTACACATGAGAATGCTTGGCTCAGGCTCAGGCTCAGTTTGATATTCGGGAAAAGAAATGATGCGTGCATTGTTTATCTTGCTTCTGTTGGCTTGTTGACTTGGTGTGGGCAGGATCTGTTAGAAATGTGCAATTAATGATTCAGGAATTCATACAAGGAAACATGCTTTTGTTTTTAAAGTGATAGAAAAGTTAAAGGAGTTGACGGTTTTCCATACGTCCCATAGGTTTAATTCAACTGCAAAAGTTGCTATAATACTCTATTTCTTAATAATTAGTTCATATGAACTCTTGGCTTACTTGCCAGTTTGTTAATATTTAGTAGAACTGGCTCTTTACTGATAGCATTGGGGCCGTAGGATGACGTAGGCTACGTTTACATGCAAATCAAATTCCATTTAAGGTCTATATTCGGGATGCAGCCATATTCTGAATACGATGTTTATATGCGTACAGGCATCGAAATATTCCTCTATATATAGTTGTTCTAAGTGTGCCTGAGTTGCCGTTCCTAAATACCGAGCCTACAGCTAAGCATCTGTTAGCACCCACAATTCCTTGCGAACTGAGAAAAATATATCTTTTCAGTGGATTTTCATGGAACAAATTTCCAGGGGTGGGAATCGGAATTTGGGGAATCAGTATATTGTCTTAATCTGAATCAGCCAATTGGACTGCAGCGTTTACACGACTCGATACTAATCAGAATATTGTCTCGATCTGATTCGGACAATCGGACTGCGGTGTTTACAAGACTCGATACCAATCAGAATTGCCAAATTGTGATTAATATCGGAATGTTGATGTGCATGTAAACGTAATCAATGATGCTGACAACAGGACATTTATTTCCTGGTGAAGGGAGGTTATAGTCAAAGAGCAGCGACTATGTCGGAACCCTCTACTTGTTTTCCCTATTCTAAAATAAGGACCCAGACTTGTAAATTATATGCAAATTATATTGGGCTTTGCGGTATTTTCTTTCCCCATCCATAGAAAGTGATCCACAGAAACTATTTTATCACCCAGCGATATTAAAACAATGTTGTATTTGTTTTTACAACATTAAAACAATGTTGTATTTACAACATTAAAACAATGTTGTATTTGTTTTTTATTTGATTAGTTTTGGATTATTCCCAGTATCCTGGGCAGTTCGCTGTTGTACTTCCTGTCTGATGACAATTGGGAAAGCATCACAGCATGGCTGTACGGCACCGGACTGTCTGGCTTGTTCATCATGTCCACCATGTTCCACACTGTAAGCTGGAAGAAGAGCCACTTGCAGTGAGTATTTGCATGAAACAAGGTGCTGGAACACCTTTCATTTCTGTGAATGTGTCATGTGCACAGTTTGTGCATTTACATACGGACGCACACACATTTACAAGTACATGCTCAACATCAGTGAACTTGATATGAAGGTGATAAGAACAGTCCCTGTAACTCTCTTAGTCTTGTCTTAGTCCCTTTATGAAGTTGATACAGTTGTTAGCTACAGGCTTCATGAAATTGTTTATCTTCACATTAATATGTACAAGACAGCAACCTTTTAGCTGTCGTACTCTCCACATAAAGTGTCATTTTATCAGCCATTTTAACACGTCTAACTGTAAATGCTAACTAAATCTAGATACTGACTAATAAGAGTTCCTGGCAGACTATCTTCCCACCCAGCATGGTTGTCCAGTCTGTAACTGTTTCTACTGAGAACAGGGTCATATGAAACTTGTCAGACTGGTGTAGGAGTATTTATATAAAGCGTTACCTACACGTAAATAATGGTAAACTGTTGAACAAAAGATGTCAGGAGAAAGAGGCTACTGCTTTCTTTGCTGTGATATTCAGCCTCAAGTATATGCTGCAAAATGAAATATAGTGTATGCTACTTTGATTTTAAAAAAGAAAGGATTGGCAGGGTGCAAACAAATATGAATACAATATACAGAAACAAACAGATAATATATTTGAAACAGATACAAATACAGAAAGAGTAATATATATATATTTAAAATATATTAAAATTAAAATTGTTCGAAAATATTATGGGCAGGTACAAACAAAAAATAATAATATGGTTGAGTCTTGAATGGAGTCAAATGCATCTAATATTACCTATTATAAGATAACAATATACAAAACACAAGGTTATTAACATTATTACTAGACATTTTTTAATCATTTCAACCACTGCATTTTCTTATACTAGGGGAAGATAATTTTGCTTCTTTCCAGAAATAAATACTTAAAATGAGAAATAATTATCTGGCAGTGGAAGAAGACTATGTCAAGCTTGAAATTAGTACAAATGTCTACAAATATGTTTAATAAGCTTATATTTGGTTTCTTATATCTTATAATAGGAAATACTAGATAAATGGGATTGTGTTTAAGATATTTTCACTTGCTGTCGTTTTTTTTTAGGTGCAGTGTTGGGAGTGCCGGCATTTCAACCCGTGTTTTTATTCCGTGTTTCCAAGGGCATAGTGGGGCAAGGGCATAAAAACCATTGGGGTATAAATCCAAGTACAGATACAGTTATGGATATTTGGAGCAATAACAGATCCAGATAGTGGCGTTGCGTTACACCCCTAGTAGCGTAAGTAAAAAAGGAGAGAAGCTTGAACGTTATATGCCATTTGAAGATTGTCAAACCTGTAAATATCTCCCAGATCAGCTGCACTGTACATTTACTTTCGCTCACCGTTACAGATTTAGAGGAACTGACTCACATGGGCCTGTTGGTTCATGTTGGGTTTCTCAGAAGATTACTTCATGCACAGCATATTATCTCTTTTCATGTGTGACTCCTTATTGCTAAGGGAGGAAGAGAAATTCACACACAGGAGTGAAGTCAAGGGCCAAAGAGTTAAAAAAAAAAAAAACCTAACCAAAGTTCTCCATTTGTGCTTTTCCTGTTTCAGGATTGTAGAGCAGCGCTTCCACATGTGTGATAGGATGGTGATTTATTTCTTCATCGCTGCCTCTTACGCCCCCTGGTGAGTCCTCTAGGTGTAGGTGTGTTCACGCTGAACTTTCGAGCACCTCTAGAGTATGTAGAGGTATGTTTGTTGTCAGGTTGGATTTAATGTGGGAGTTGTGTGCAGGTTGAACCTGAGGGAGCTCGGCCCCTGGGCGGCACACATGCGCTGGCTGGTGTGGATCATGGCCTGTGTGGGCTCTGCTTACGTCTTCTTCTTCCATGAAAAGTATGCGTCTGCTTTTTTCCTTATACATTTCAGCTGCACACATGCATGGGAGAGATACTTTGGTTTACTTGATGCAGTGGAAAAATATGTACACTTAGCTCATGTACAAATAGCTACTGGCCACACACACACACACACACACACACAAAGTGCAACATGAGGGCAATATTGTAGCAAGAGAAACAGAAAACATTGCAATCCACCGCAAAATACACCATTAAGACAAAAAACATTTAGTAATCCTCAGAATTCCAAGTTCGTAATTAATATTTTAAATGCCCCTGGTAGGGGTAATGAAATGGCCACTTAGTGTAGCCTCTTATTAAAAAAGGGAGGAAGGTTTCATAGATTCTTTGGATGGTGAAGGACTTCATAAAGAGGGTTTCTCTTAAAGGGAACCAATCTATTGTTCAGATCTAGATTGAACTTCCAGTGGTTCCCCCTGAGCCATGAATCAACATTTTGTTCTAATACTTTAGCTTATAATGCTTTTTCCTACGTCTAGATCTTACTACAAAACTTTTCTATCCTGTTTATTTATCTGATTGTGTAGCTGTGGCTATTCATGAGAACCTTCACAGTGGATACAGTGTAAATGCAAGACACTTCTGTGTATGTTTTAGGAATAAGATACTGGACCTGATTTGCTACACAGTCATGGGAGCTGTTCCTGCAATCGTGCTTCTGTCAATGGTAAGAAGGAGGACATCATTGCACAGCAGTCAGATTAAGAAGAATATATGTATTTCAGTGTGCCATCAGATACCGAGTGTCTGCAATGCTCCTGCACCACACTTTACAGCTCTAAATGTAAATGTTCTCTCTTTTCACTTTAAACAGGTTTTCAAAATTCTTTGCGTCACTATATGGCCAAATGTTTGTGAACACCTGACCATAATACTCAAGGTCCTATTCCAGATTTAGTCCTCCTTTGCTGTTATAATGCACTCCACTCTTCTGGGAAGGCTTACTACTAGATTTTGGAGCGTGGTTGTGTGGAATTGTGATCATTCATCTACAAGAGCATTAGTGAGATCAGGCGCTGATGGGTTGGGTGATGAGGTCTGGGGTGAAGTCAGTGTTCCAGTTCATCCCAAAGGTGTTCAGTGGGTCTGTGCAGGACACTCGAGTTCTTCCAGTCCAACCTTCTCAAACCATGTCTTCATGGAGCTCGCTTTGTGTACAGGGGCATCGTCATGCTGGAACAGGTTTGGGCCTCTTACAATTGTGTGCGTCTAACTTTGTGGAAACCGTTTGGGGGAAGAACCACATATGGATGTGACAGTCAGGTGTCCATAGACTTTTGGCCAGATAGTGTAGATATATTAGCATTCTATGGACCTGAATAAAGTATTCTTATGAACAAATACAATTCTCTATTCGACAGCATTTTATATAGTTCACGTGCACACAGTATGTGGTATGTCTTGTTTGCAGTATTGTAATTCAGTGCTGAGTCTTTTCCCTGTGTTGTTGCCAGCCCAACAGGGAGGGCGTGTTGGAGTTGTCAATGGGCGGAGTCTTTTACTGCTTGGGCGTGATTTTCTTCAAGAGTGACGGCCTTGTTCCTTTTGCTCACGCCATCTGGCACATCTTCGTGGCTATAGGAGCAGCTATCCACTATTACGCTATCTGGAGGTATCTGTATGCGACAGGAAGTCACGTGAGAAGCTCCAGGTGACTCACAGAGCTGCTGAGGAACATCATGCACTACCTGGGCCATGAAGCACCGTGTGTTAAATGTATTCAGGATTTACTCAGTAATTTTTACTTGCTCATGTGTTGCCTTTGTTGACGTTCTCAACAAACCTGTACGTTGTACTCTACTGAAGGAAATATATTTTTCTATAGAGAACATTGAACTTAAAACGGAGACCGTTTAGACTTCATTCATTTTCCGAGATGTGTACAGGAAGATGTATATTTAGGGTTTGAGAATTTGTTAGCAAGTTAGCTAGTCTACTTGTGTATTTAGAACTTAATTTATTGAAAGCACAATGTGATTACTGTTGTACTACTCTGCTCGATCAGCATTTGTTACAGAATTTGTACACATTCTGAATTATAGGAATGATTATAGATAATAATAATAAAAAAAAACACCCACCCGGTACCATAAAGTAGCATGCAGGGAAACATACACTTCTTGATTGTGATTGTTAAATACCTAGCATTCACATAGAGACTGATATATTTAATTATATTTTTATTTTTAATTGCAACATTTTTGGAGAAACGGTTCCAAATGTTCAAACTATGATCTGATTTGATTTGATGAACTGGACCAAGAAACTGCAGCTCCTCTGATATTCCTAAACCAGCACGCTAGATGCTAGTGTGTAATTTGGGACTACTTTACTGGTGTAACACTTTCACCACAAAATGTTTTCATGATGTAAAGAATTTCACATTCTTATTCATTGTAGGAATGGTTCGTCTTTACTCAGAACTGTTTTTGTATATTGTACAAAAATGTATAAAACACTGGCTTTGAATAGACAAAATTTTAATTATAAAAAACAAAACTTTGTTGTTGTTTTTTTTTTTTTTTTTACATACCCAGTACCACAACACTGAAAAAAATAAACATTTATCAGCGCCAAAATGTGCTTCTCTCGACCCCTTACTGAAGAGCTTCTGTGTAGGAGTTTCAGTTGTTACACAACAAACAAATTTGTCCCAGATAAGTGTACTGTAGCAAAAAAGTTTGATGTGTTTAATACTTTAAAAGCATGAATGGCTTTCAACAATACAAATACACCAGGTTATTTATTAATACAAGTGTTTAATGTGAGGTTTTCAGGGTTCATCCATAAGCCAGTGCGATTGATCAGAGTGATTCTGATTGAGAAACATGATTCAGTCAGCGTGGCACTGTGTGGCGCGGTGCTCTAAGCAGGCAGGAAGCTGGAACGAGACTGCAGCAGGTCACTGATGGCCCTCATGCGCTGTGGCAGGGCAGCGTTGGTGTCTCGGTGCCAGCGTGGACAGTCGCCCTGGGCGGAAGGTGTTAACACGAACTGGGCTACGTTAGGCAGCTTGAGAAGGTTGATAAGCTCGTGGGCTCGTGTGATGATCTCCTCACTGTCCTCCTCACTGAAGCACGATGCCACGCGTCCGCTGTGCGCAAATGAGCGCATCTTGGACAGAAAAAGTGACGCCCTAGACAGACAGACAGCGTCGTATACTTTTTAAAAAGTCTTCCCGCTTGTATACTTTCCTAATTGTAGTATTACAATTATCCCCCCGCCCCCCCCCCACACACACACAAAAAAAGTGTCTTCCAAACCCTAACCTCAGTCTCCCTCCAAAACAAAACTGCCCTGTTTATTTATGCTTATACTAGTATATGTACATTGGAGGCTTTTTAACCCCATCAGAGAAAGTACCTGGAACTATGCGGTTTTTATTACTACAAAAGGTTCCAGTTGTATGGTTTTTGAACCCGGGTGAAGCTGGAAGAGGCAATATGTAAAATAAAACACCACAGGATGTGCTGTTATGGGAAAATAATCAACAACGGAATGCCGACGTGCGGCCGTGAGCTTGTACTGTTATTGAACATCTGCGAAATAAATTGGTTCCTCTTATAGTTCATGTTATAACAGCTATAAATAAGTGTTCTCGCACATACACCAAGTTAATAAGATAAAACAAATGCAGCTTGTTATTGAGAAATGACAAAACGCAACATCCTCCATCTTTACACTTTGCTGGTGGAAAAAGAACAGCTTTACCTCCAAGTGTTACAAAGCGCTGGTACTGGAGACTCCTTCCATAAACGTTAAATAAATGTCTCTTTCACGTGTCAAAAATGATATGTTTATTATTAGTCTTAGATTATGTGGACGGTCTGCTATACAAAGTACCTGTGAATGAGCTGTTACTATAGAAACGAGAAGGTTACATGCTGTTATAGAAAATGAAATCACCTTCTGGATAATCCGATTGGCGAATTCATCAGCATGAAATATCATTTAAACTGGTTGCCCAAAAAAAGCCAATTAGAATCAAACCAAAATGTTAATCCAAGCACTTGTAATATGTCGAACCCAACAACGCCAGTGTCTCATGGGGAAATGAGCTGTTCCCTGTTCCCAAGTGTAGGTTTAATAATCTGTATCTGTAATGTTTAATCTGCAACATAGAGTTTTTGTACTCACTAGAAAGCACTCTATAATACTACTGTTACTATGTGTGAGTGTTGATGAAGAGAGGCGTACCGGGGAATGAGGTCCTGACTGCGGGATGCCAACTTTGCCAGCGCGGTCATGAGCACGGTGAGCAGTCGTGGCGAATAGCGTGGGGGGCTGGCAGACTGGCGTACTTGTGTGATCTCGAACAACACCGACTCAAGCCCCTCAAAAAAGGATGTTATGAGCTCCACAGTACAGCGAGGGTTATAGGAAAGTGACAAATACTCCCCGATCACCCACACCTACAACATACGCACACTTGTTTGATCTGACAAAGCGATAATGTACATTATATATAATAAACACACACATAACGGTTATTCTTTTCTCCCTCACCACATGTGTGTAGAAGTCCTCTTTAGAGTAGATGTTGGTAGTGGTGCTGGTAAATTCCAGCAGCTCCCTGTACTGCTCAACAATCAGCGGCGGGTGCAGCTTGCACAGTGCCTTCAGGTGTGTGCTGAACACTCTACAGCACATATTCAGCCATCAGGTACAAAGCTTTCATTTTATTTTATCCACATATGTCTACGTAGGTATGTTCAACAAATGCAGCCATTGGAAGTATTAGGAGTGACTGACCTCTGGACTTCAGTGCTGAAGTTCTTGATATTGTACAACAGGCTGCTTCTTTCCAGCAGGACCAGCAGCAGCTGGTTCATCATCTTCCCATCAGCCATCTACACACGTGGAAGACATGAGCCTGCACATTAACCCTTATATACGCCGATCAGCTATAACATTAAACCCACTGACAGGTGAAGTGAATGACATGGATTATCCCGTTACAATGGCATCTCTCTACTGTATATTAGGCAGCAAGTGAACAGTCAGTTCTCGAAGTTGAGGTGTTGGAAGCAGGAAAAATGGGCAAGTGTAAAGATCTGAGTGACTTTGACAAGATCCGAATTGTGATGGCGAGATGACTGGGTCAGAACATCTCCAAAACAGCAGGTCTTGTGGGGTGTTCCCGGTAGGCAGTGGTTAATACCCACCAAATGTGGTCCAAGGAAGGACAACCGGTGAACCGGCAACAGGGTCGTGGGTGGCCAGGGCTCAGTGATGTGCGTGGGGAGCGAAGATTGGCCCGTCTGGTCCGATCCCACAGAAGAGCTACTGTAGCACAAATTACTGAAAAAGTTAATACCGGCACCAGGATGCACTATGTGCAGAAGGCAAGCCAGCAGAGGCAGTGTGATGCTCTGGGAAATGTTCTGCTGGGAAACCTTGGGTCCTGGCATTCATGTGGATGTTACTTTGACATGTACCATCTACCTAAACATTGTTGCAGACCAGGTACACCCCTTCATGGAAACGGTATTCCCTAACGGCAGTGGCGTTTTTCAGCAGGATAATGCGCACGAAAACAATGCAAAAATTATTCAGGAATGGATTGAGGAATATGGAAAAGAGTTCAAGGTGTTGACTCAATCTGATCGAGCGTCTGTGGGACATGCTGGACAAACAAGTCTGATCCATTGTATGCTCCACCTCGCAACTTACAGGACTTAAAGTATCTGCTGCTAACGTCTTGGTGCCAGATACCACAGAACACCTTCAGAGGTCTTGTGGCGTCCATGCCTCGACGGATCAGAGCCCTTTTGGCGGTACAAGGAGAACCTACACAATATTAGGCAGGTGGTTTTGTTAGGCATGTTTTAACAGTAAAAAACCAACATCCTCAAGTGCTGATGCTGTGAACTGGACTCTGCATTTACACTTTGCTGTTTAGCTGTCCATGCTACTGATACCAACATGCTTCTTACATACATTGTAATATGTTTTTTGCATATCACATAATGAAAGCAAAACAAAATCATATTTAATCGGCCATTGCAGATTTTAAAATCAGTGATGGAGTTATACACTATATGGCCAAAAGTATCTGGACACATGACCATCACACCCATATGTGGAACTTCCCAACTGTTGCCACAAAGTTGGAAGCACACAATTGTATAGCACGTCAGAAGATTTCTTTGCATTCTTATTTTCCATGAGCTTTACATGACTACGTTTATATGAGACAATAAGACAATATTCTGATTAAGGTGTTTACATGAGAGGCTCTTAGAATACTCCTTTCATGTTCCTGTTTTACACGTTATAGAACATAGTTCGATTAACGGCACACGTCATTACGTCACCGGGCCACGCCATTCGACGTCCCTCCAGAATTTCACGTATCGACATACAGTTCGTCTTTGTTATGGTACCGTATACAGTTCTGGGTGTTTCATTTTTAATTTCATGAAAGCTTCAAGTGCAGTTGATTATTTGTCATGCTATACGTGCAAATGGATGACTGCTTGAAGCTGTGGGCTGCGTCCCAAACCGCATACTTACCTACTATATAGAATATAGAAATACATGTATTTCACCTACTATATAGTAGATAAGTACGCGGTTTTGGACGCAGCTGTGTTCTCTTGGTTGCCGTCAAACGGTTGAGCACTGCCGTGTGTGTATGTGTCCTGTCGCAAAACGCGGTGAAAACTCCCACACGACGTTAATAGTGTGATTAAGGTGTGTACATGTCTGTAATACACGTCGATAATGCGACTAAAACAGGAATACTCCACGTCTTAATTCCATTTGTGTTTACTTCGAGTACGACTTTAGTCAGATTAAGGTCATCAATAATCTCTGTTTACATGCTAGTTTCTTAATCAGAGTATCGTCTTAATCGGGTTAAGATCGGATTATTGTTGTCCATGTAAACGTACTGAATGTAATGTTTTCAGAGTCATGATGAGCCTGCTTATATAAACCAAAAAAAAAACTACAAACAAAACACATCAGACAGGGCATAAAGCAGCAGTGTTGAACCAAATTAAATTTTGCCTACTGTCATGTCTGCATACTGGATATTACCTGCGTAATTGTGTTGAAGTAGACATGTAGGAGGACAGGGACAATCTGAGCACAGCACAGCACACGAGGACTCTCGGCCATTCCCTCCAGAGCACTGTGAAGCATACTCAACCTGAAGAGCAGCACAGAGTACTCAGTACTCCTGTATATTTCAACAGGTAATAAACCAGTCATTCGTTCGGAAACTGTTGTGTTCGGTTCACAATTTAACAATAAATGCCTCCATTATATCACAGGCAATGAGCGTGTATGACCTGTCAATCGTGTCTCCGGTGCCTGCCTCAGGTCTGAGGATGTAGAGGAACAGACCTCTGTACGAAGGCTGACGGAAGGCATCCAGAGACGCTGTGATCTTCGAACCCTGCTGGTCCCATGCAGCACGATCTCCAACCTGATACCATGCCGACCTGCAGTGAGATTCATCACGCTCACATCTTAAAACCACTAAATCCCTTAATACAGTGCTTCCCAATCCTGGTTCTGGATTACCCTTGCACCGTCTCTAAAAAAAACGTCCAGTGGAAAGACTGCTATAATATAATGAGAGAGGTGTGTGTGAAAGTGTCATATCAGAGTAAACACTAAAGTGCATAGCGCCGGAGTAAACAAGCAGTACCTAATATGCGGGACTACTATTTTGATAATTGATCGATCTATTAATTTTTCTTTTGCTTAAATGATTAGTTGGATTATTCGTAAAATATACTAAATTAAAAAAAAAACTTTAGGAAATAATTATTTCCAACATTAAAAAAAATAAATTTACAACTACAGAACTCTATATAAACAGGTCTCTCGGATGCTAAATCCATTTTGCTTGCAGTGCATGTGGAATCCCTATGCCAAAAGTATGTGGACACCTGACCAGCACATCCATATGTGGTTCTTCCCCAAATTTTTACTACAAAGTTGGAAGCACACAATTGTGCTGTAGCATTACAATTTCCCTTCACTGGAACTAAGAAGCCCAAACCAGTTCCAGCATGACGATGCTCCTGTGCACAAAGCGAGCTCCATGAAGACATGGTTTAAGAAGGTTGGACTGGAAGAACTCGAGTGTCCTGCACAGATCCCTGACCTCAACCCCACTGAACACCTTTGGGATGAACTGGAACACCAACTGCACTCCAGACCTCCTCACCCAATAACATCAGTACCTGATCTCACTGATGCTCTAGTAGCTGAATGATCACAAATCCCCCCAGACACGCTCCAAAATCTAGCGGAAAGCCTTCCCAGCAGACAGCAAAGGGGGAACAACTCAATATTAATGCCCATGGCTTTGGAATGGAATGTTCAGTGCTCAGGTGTCCACATACTTTTGGCCATATCCTGTAGTTTTTAATGTCTGGAATTTGGAAATCAATGCTTATTGGGATCGAGGTCCAGCCCTTTAGAAAGCAGAATAGAGACTTCATGACCTGGCATTCAGTTCGTAGATGTAATTGGTGAATTCTCCATGCGTACTGAGGTTACTTTTGGAGTTCCACAGGGTTCTGTTTTAGGCCCACTGCTCTTTACTTTATATATCCTACCCCTAGGTCAAATTATTCGTAAACATGGAATTAGCTTCCACTGTTATGCTGATGATACACAGTTGTATGTTTCAGCGAAGCCAGAGGACAGACAGAAGCTTAGTAAAGTTGAGGATTGTGTAAAGGACATTAGACATTGGATGTTAACTAACTTCCTTCTACTTAATTCTGATAAAACAGAAATACTTTTAGTAGGCCCACGTGTAGCTAGAAGTAATCTTTCTGATCACATGGTTACTCTGGATGGTCTTTCTGTTTCATCATGTGCAGCAGTTAAAGACCTTGGAGTGATTATTGACTCCAGCCTATCATTTGATGCTCATGTAGATAATATTACTAGGATAGCCTTCTTTCATCTCAGAAATATTTCTAAAATAAGAAACATATTGTCACTACATGATGCGGAAATACTAGTTCATGCATTCGTCACCTCTAGATTAGATTACTGTAATGCCTTACTGTCTGGATGTTCCAGTAGGAATATAAATAAGCTCCAGTTAGTCCAGAATGCAGCTGCTAGAGTCCTAACTAGAACTAGAAGGTACGACCATATCACACCGATATTATCAATAGTGCATTGGCTCCCAGTAAAATCTCGCATTAACTATAAAATACTTTTATTAACCTATAAAGCACTAAATGGTCTCGCGCCACAATATCTAAGCGACCTTTTGGTTTTATATAATCCGCCACGCCTACTTAGATCAAAAGATGCAGGCTATTTGACGGTACCTCGAATAGTGAAGGCTACAGCAGGGGGAAGAGCTTTCTCTTATAGAGCCCCACAGTTATGGAACAGTCTTCCTATTAGTGTTCGGGACTCAGACACAGTCTCAGTGTTTACGTCTAGGCTTAAAACGTATTTGTTTACTCAAGCCTACCCTGACTAGATTCTGTTCTACTACTTCGCAGTCATAATTATCTTTTTTCTCCCTCTCTCCTTTCGCCGAGCCCCACACGAATTTATGGAGATACTAGAGATCCAGATCCTTTCTGCCTCTGGATGGAGCTCAAATCTTCTTTAATTCCAGACTGCTGGGACTACGGCTGCTCCTAAGGCCATACAGACTTCATATAAATCCATAATGAACTTTTTCACACTATCTGTTGTTACCCAGATGAGGATGGGTTCCCTTCTGAGTCGGGTTCCTCTCAAGGTTTCTTCCTCTTAAAACATCTTAGGGAGTTTTTCCTTGCCACCGTCGCCACTCAGTGGCTTGCTCAGTTGGGATAAATTCGCACCTTTAATATCTGTATACCATGTTGATATTTCTGTAAAGCTGCTTTGAGACAATGTCTATTGTAAAAAGCGCTATACAAATAAAATTGAATTGAATTGAATTGAATACAACATATGTTAACGATATAACTGTATATTCCTGTACATTCAGAAAATTAAACTAATAGTTTAACTGCTCAGTTAAACTGTGTGTCTTATTAACATTATTCCTGGTAATAAAAGTTACACTACACTAATAACACAGATTGTAGGATAATAACTAATTTGTCATAGGGGTATATATTTATTTTAAAAAACCATCTGTGGACCAATCCATGGAATGCAGAAAATGATTTTGCTTTTCATTCAAAACCTTTACACCTCTACTAACTAAACATGGAAATCACAGTGAAATCTGAAAACAGCTGTGACTTCGTATCAAGATTATTATCCTAGAATAATTAGGTATAAGGTGTTTAAGTCCCAAATCTTGCGAACCTGTGCTGAAGATCCAGGGCTGCGGCCAGGCAGGGGAGATCCAGCAGGGTGTGGAGTAACTCGATCGCCGTTTCAGGAGCCAAAAGAGAAGGCAGCAGTTCCATAAACTCAGAGATCAGCCCCGGACTGTTCCATGCCAGAAACTATTGGACAAAACAAAGAATAAAAAGTACATCACATCACTCCATCTATCCACTGTTAAAGGTGGGAGTCGGTTAAGCTTTGTGGAGAGGAAAGGTCACCTTGAGCAGGTTGGGGAAGCTATGCCTGTAAATGGTCACTTTCTCCTGCAGCACGCTCACATTGTTCAGGCAGAAACGGACAAACTCGTAGGCCAGCATGGGCTCGTTGAAGAGCTCGGCAGGGAAGCGGCTGAAGAGATGGCAGAAGACGGCCTCAGATTCCACAGCAGCGGTTTCGCCTGGATAGACAACATGGACAGACACGCTGCCGTCTACACACAGCACAGCTACTGTAGCAAGACTAAAACTTAAGTCCAGTGATACTTGGAACACAAGATATGTGAGCTAGATAATTTAAAAGAAAAAAAATCATTTCTGTGTGATAAGTGGATATGTGGAAATGCCACAAGTCTTCGATCCATTCGAGCGTGTAACTCAACAGAAGATTGTATCCATCGTGTACATTGTGCCCTTTTGGATAAAGGAGAGAGAGGTTTCTTTGCAGGCAGCAGGACACTCACTGTGGTTGAGGTAGAACTGAGCGATGGGTAGCAGGACTCGTGCAAATGCCAGCTCTGCGTTCAGCCTGCCGTACAGCGCTTTGATACAGGGAAAGCCACGGTACACGTAGGAAGGATCCTCGCTGCAAATGATGTCCATTATGGACACTGCCTCCACAATGCACTGGACAAGAGAAAACACCATTTGTCTAACCAACACGTCATCTGCTCTAACTTGGAACGAGTGCTCGTCCTCATCACGGCTTTGTTTTAACAGAATTCTTACACGGTTTACACTTCTGCATCATTTTGGTTTAATAAATTACAGACTCTGGGTCTAATTAAAATAGAAGTGAATACATCAAAATGAGCAACACAAATAAATCAATCAATCAATCAATCAATCAATCAATCAATCAATCATACAAAATCAGTGTGTTACAAAGATGCAACGGCACCAGTGTCTCCACAGCTTGGATTCGTAGAGTATAGTACCGATCCTTACATTCGATAGGCCCACAATGATTTCATTTTCAGACTTGTTGAGCCGGCAAACGAACTTCTACGTAACATTTCTTAAACCAGTATGATAAGTTTGAACTCCTGCTGCCACAAACATTTCACTCAGCACTACGCCGTCGAGGTTTCTTTAAAAAAAATTCTCATTGCATCATTACAAGCAACTTGAAGTCTCTTTAAGCTTGCAGTCCTATAGTTTGTTCACAAATGTGCAGTGTAGAGTGGTGTACAATATGCTTTAATCAAAGACGTCTTCACTTCATCTGTACATGCACTAAACTTGTGTAAAAGCATATTAGCCTGTATATACATCATGTGGTGTTGCCTTTCAGTGTCCTCATCTTCTGTCATCTGCTCAGTAATAAAATGCCCGAGATATTTTACCTTCAGACAAACATTAAGAGTCTTTTCAGACAGTTTAAAAATAGGAAAGTTTAGACATTTATCCTCTTTAGTTTTACAAACCATAACAACACTCTTACTAGCATTATATATGATTACAGCTGCAACAACTAATTGAAAAAATCGATACTAATCGATTATGAAAATCGTTGTTAACGAATCTCATTATCAATTAGTTGGTCTGTGCGCGGTACATTTACTCATTACGTTACTTCTGTTCTGAAAACACGCTTCAGAAAGTAAATACTAAAATTGGGTCCCAAATGATGTCCTATACACTTACACTATGCTTTATGTACTCCATGTCTAATGCAGTGTTTCCCAAACGGGGGTCCGCAGACCCCTAGTGGTCAGTGGTGTAATTGCAGGGGGTCTGTAGGAAAGTTTTAAAAATGTTTAAATAATATTATATTTTTTTTGTTGAATGCATCAAAACATATTCGTGTGCATTCACAAATATCACGATAGCTGAGCTGACGAATTTTAAATGTCCAATGTTAATATTATTAATGTTAAATATTAATAAAATAACAACATACATAGAAATGACTGTACATTTTTTGGCTATAATTGTTGTGGAGTGATGGGGTCCTTGTGGATTGTTCGAGAAATATGCTGGGGTCCAGAGCTCAGAAAAGGTTGAGAACCACTAGTCTAATGTATGAATTTTAGAAGGGTAGTATTGTCTCAAATGGAACACATTAGTTTTTCACTAACCGGAAGTATACGCCGCTTCCTAGTCAGTGGCACATGACGTCAGAGTCAGCGACGATGACTTTCTTCAGTTTACTGTTTGTCAACGTTACCTTTTATTCCCAACCTGACCATACATAGAACATAAATTGAGGAGGTGCTGAAGACCAGCACTACTAAGACTATTTAATTAGTGATTTCCTTTTTTCCTCAACACTAATCAATTTAAACGCCTTTTTCAATCCGTATATTGGGAAGGCATTTCACTACAGATGAAGCTCATAAATGTTGCACAACAATGCTTTCCTTGCCAGTGTGAAACTTGAAACAGGAAGTAACATGAAGCTAATTTAAGCAGGTAGCGCAATACCTGACCCTGGAAGCAGAACGTTCACTTGAAACAAACCCCACACCCCTATCTAAGCGCAACGGTCAGTGCAAACAGTTTAATGAAGCATAAATACAAAAACCCTTAGTGAAAAGGTAACGGATAAAGAAAAGATCTGATTTAGTTCAAAAGACTGTGAGAAAGACTTCTATGCATAGGATGAAATTAAATGGGTTTACCGCTTTCTGTAGCTCTGCATCTGCTTTCTTCACAGCCTCTGGAATGAAACATAGCATGTTAATGATCGTTCTTCGACAAAACCAGACTGTGAGATGAGCTTGTGGTGGTGAACTCACTGCGGTCACTCTGTTCGATAAGCCGATGGCAATACTCGAAGGCTTTCTCCCTCAGACGCTCTTTCGGTGGAAGCATTCGACTGGACCAGGAGGTCGCAGACACCATGGACATCACCGAACTGTCCAACTCAGACCGGTCATCTACATAGCAGAAGAGTAAATAGAATAGTCAATTTTTGGAAAAGAATCAATCAATTTGAGGTAAAGAGTTAGCGTGAGGTAAAGAATCAATTTGAGGTAAAGAGTCAACGTGAGGTTAATCAATTTGAGATAAATAAATAATTTGAGGTGAAGGATCAATTTCAGTTGAAGTAGTAATCTGAGATGAAGAGCCAATCTGAGGTGAGGTGAAGAGTCAATTTGAGGTAAAGAATGAATTTGAGGTACACTGTGAACATGATGTGAAAAATCAATTCAAAGCGGCATGGCAGTCCCCGATTCGATCTCATGTTGCTGTGTATGTGCACTTTCTGTACATGTTCTCCTCATGTCATCATGGGCTTTCTCAGGGTTCTCCAATTTCTTATCACCTCCCAAAAACATGCCCCTAGGTGTTGAACGTGTGTGTGTGTGTGTGTGTGTGTGTGTGTGTGTGTGTGTGTGTGCGTGATACACTGAGCTGGACTGGAGCCCAATCCAGGGTGTATTCCTGCCTCATGACCAGTATTCCCGAGCTCTAACACAACCCCGACGAGGATTAAGCACTTATTGAAAGTGAGTGGGTGAGAGTGAGTCAATGGCAACACAATGGGTGGTGGTACCACCTCACAGCTCCAGGTTCGATCCTGAGTTTTGGGTTACTGTCTGTGCAGGAGTTCTGCGTGTTCTCCCCATGTCCTCATGGGCTTTCTCTAAGTTCATCGGTTTCCTCCCACCTCCCAAAAATCATGGTAGGTGTGAAGTGCCCCTAGCTGTGAATGAGTGTATGAATGCGTGTGTATGCATGGTGTCCTGTGATGGACTGGTATCCCATCCAGGTATATTCCTGCCTCACACCCAATATTCCCGGGGATAGGCTTCTGATCAACCGCAACCCTGACCAGGATAAAGTGGTTGCTGAAGATGAATGAATGAAAGAGTCAGTTTAGGAGATGAGGACAAATCCAAGATGGATTAAAAATCTAGGAAGCAGAGCTGTTATTCACTAATCATGGTGCATACTGATTGATTTACAGTTAGCAAAACAATTAAAATCACACAGCACTGACAAGCTCTGATTTGTGAATAGAATGTGGAGGCCCAAACCAGGTCCTGGAAATGTTTAGATATGTAGAGGTTATTTGTAGGCATAACACCAGCCTGGATTGAACATTTTCTTCTGATAAGCCAGGATTATAAGTGGACCAGGGTTGGGTGCACCAGGAGAAGACAAAACAAGTTCATTCTGGTTATTGTTTTAAGCGGGGTTTGAGTCGAGCTTGCTACGTGCTGCTTACCTTGGTGTGGAGATGTATGAACAATCTGCGTTCTTTTTAGCTGAGCTAGCAAAAGTAAAAATCCAATCCTGAGTTATTTCTGCATGTCATAAAGGAAACTGTACACTGCTGTTGCGATGGAATCAAGCACAAATCTACCAAACTCAACCCAGGCTGCACGATGCTCATTGGCCCCATCACACGTCAAAACTTTCTTATTTATCTTGTTACCCGATTCTGTATTCGAGCTTCCGTCTGTGTCGTAGGTAAGCAGCCAGCTCTTGATCATGGAAAAAGTGTACATGTTCATCCACTGGTCTTCAGTGTAGCTCTGTCCCACACACAGCACAGTAAAGAAATCTCCTGCCACTGCTCCATCCAATTCAGTCATTAGTGCTGGCTGGAGAAAGCATCATACAGTGTAGAAAGCAGTCATATTTGTTTTGTATACTTCCTTTAAAATATGATTTATGTTTCTCGACAAACTTACAGGCTTGAAGATTTGGCATTTTTAATCTAAATATAGGCTAATTCATTCAGATCGACACTTTAATAGGATAATAACACCTCGAGCCCTGCACATTTCCTGCAATTATCCAAACACCCAATCATGTAGTGGTAGCACGATGCGCAAAATCCTTTATGCATATTATCCATCCATCCATCCATCTTCTATACCGCTTATCCTTTTCAGGGTCACGGGGAAACCTGGAGCCTATCCCAGGGAGCATGGGGCACAAGGCGGGGTACACCCTGGACAAGGTGCCAATCCGTCGCAGGGCACAATCACATACACATTCACACACCCATTCATACACTACGGACACTTTAGACATGCCAATCAGCCTACCATGCATGTCTTTGGACTGGGGGAGGAAACCGGAGTACCCGGAGGAAACCCCCGCAGCACGGGGAGAACATGCAAGCTCAGTACACACAGGGCTACGGCGGGAATCAAACCCCCGACCCTGGAGGTGTGAGGCGAACGTGCTAACCACGAAGCCACCGTGCGCCCTATGCATATTATACTCGCTGTTTTTTTTTTGGTTTCCGCACCACTCTGTATAAACTCCAGACACTATTGAGTGTGAAAATCCCAAGAGATTTCAGAAATACTCAAACCAGAATGCTGGCACCAACAACCATGCCACGGTTAAAGTCACAGAGATCACTGTGAACAATGTGAACATGGACTGAAGCTCTTGACGTGTATCTGCAGGATTTTATGCAATGCATTGCTGCCACATGATTGGCTGATTAGATAATTGCATGAATGATCACTGCATGAGGGGTACAGGTGTTCCTAATAAAGTGGCCGGTGAATATGTATCGAGCATACAGCTGAAGTTTTTAGTTGAAAGACCTGGTTGAGTAAGATGGAAAAATGACCGATGTGGACATTCTCACATTACATATGACAATCAAAAACAATTTACCAAAAAAATTAAAAACCACACAAAATGAAAGAAGAATTAAAAAAAAAAAATGTATAATTAGTAGCTTGTTACTATGAGAAACAATAAAGCTGGTCTGTGTTATACAATATTTATGATACCTTTAATATCCCAAAAGAGTGTAGAGTGATCAAATTGAGAACAATATCAATATTAGTGTCGTATCACGTATCCTTACAGCTACCAAGTGAGTTTGTGCTTTTACCTGTCGTGATCTGGGACTGATGAAAAATCCGCCGGAGGACATGGAGGCTCCCTGGTGAATGCTTGCATATCGGAGCCAGTCAGCCAGCTTCCGACAGACCAGATTCACCTGATCTGTGTTCAAAACATTCATAATTACATCATCAGTTTTTTTTCCCTTTCCGTATAAAAGCAAGACATTACAAGACATTATAATCACCGTAGAAACGACTGACTTGATCATGTCCACCTGCTGATGAGAAGAGCTCACCTTCATTAAGAATATCTGGAGAGAAGCTGAACATTTTCGAGAGAATAGGAAGCGTGTGTTTGGGGACCTGCAACTCAGGCTGTCTTGACTCCAGAGTCTTCAGTAAATGCTGACAGAGAGGAAGCAGATCTTCCTTGCTTCCAGCCTGAAAGAAAAGGAGGAACTGTTTCAGCAGACTGTGAATTAAAAAACTGAAGAAGTGTTTGTGAAGGGTGAACGGGCATGACCTGTGAGAGCACTACGCTGGCCACATAACCGAGTGCTCTGCCATCCTGACTGAGCTCTGTGGAGAGATTGTGCACGCTGAGAGGCAGAGTTTCCCTGAGGATGGCCGAGGACAGAACCTGTAACTGCTCCACACAGGATGGAGAGCGCAGCAGCATCTGGAGCTTCTTCACGAGGTCTGGAGGAAGCCTGGCAGTGGAGATCGGTCAGGTATTGTGTTTTATTCATTGTAGGGACTGCTCACTATAGAGGTTGGGATCCATTCACAGATCATGTGCAATTTTAACACCGTCTGAGCAAGTCTGCACATAAAATTCTTATGTATTCCAAGATTAAAATATTGGCACTTAGATTATTTACCATGAAATTTCATAGTGAAAAAGCACCATTAAGTCAAGCTGATCCTCCTCTTATAGCAATCCCCTTCCTTTTCTCTTTGTTTCTGAATGTTATCTCATTATTTGTATGTATTCCTGATCTAAAAATCATGGATGAACTTTTATTGACCCCAAAACTATTCTCTCGAAAATTTCCAGAATGCTCAGTTGATATACAGTGGGGTCCAAAAGTCTGAGAGCACTAGTGATTCAATTTTGCATTCTTTTCTAATTTAATACAACAACATTTCATTACAAATGATATTACTCACAACAGCTTGAGTAAAAAGTAGAATCTTTACATGACATATTTACATGAATTTCAGAGTTTCGTAGTATTTGGTTCGTCCCCTTTTCTGCTTTAATGACAGTGTGCACTCGAGCTGGCATGGACTCCACAGGTTTGTGCAAAACCTGATGATCTATTTTAGATCAAATTCATCAGTGTCGCGTGAACATGTGCGACAACAGAAAAGATTAAGCATGAGGAAAATCTGACCTTTTGTACAAAGCCGTTAACATGATCTATATCACACGTTTGCTTACATTTAAACAGGGACCTAGAAATAGTGCAGAATCTTGAATATTAATAATGTTAATTATTAACATTAACATTATTAATCAATCAATGAAAGATATTGAACATTTACTCTCTTTGATTTAAATATTTAAAACATTTCTAAACCTTCTATTATTTCCAATTTGACAGTTTTTCCCAGGTCTCAGAATTTTGTCAATGGAGAGCAGTTGGTTTTTAATCCCAAAACTTTCCCAGATCTACTTCTTGCTAGTCTTCCTGCATCATCGTCATCATTATTATCCATCCATCCATCCATTTTCTGTACCGCTTTCTGTACCGCTTTCTGTACCGCATCCATTTTTTGGACATGCCTACCATGCATGTCTTTGGACCCACACAGGGTTGCAGGGGAGCCTGAAGCCGATCCCAAGGAACACTAGGCGGGATGCCAACCCATTGCACGGCACAATCGCACACACATTCACACACTACAGACTTTCTGGAAATGCTGATCAGCTTACAGCACGTGTCTTTGGACCGTGAGGAGGAAACACCGTGCACGTAGGGCAGAGGTGGGATTCGAACCCCCAACCCTGGAGGTGTGAGGCAAACATGCTAACCATTAAGCCACTGTGCCCCCCCCATTCACATACACACGCAATGGACACTTTGGACATGCCTACCATGCATGTCTTTGGACTGGGGGAGGAAACCCCTGCAGCACGGGGAGAACATGCAAACGCCACACACACAGGGCAGCATCAGGACTCGAACCCCCGACCCTGGAGGTGTGAGGCAAGCGTGCTAATCACTAAGCCACCATGTGCCCTATTATTATTATTATTATTATTATTATGATTATGATGATGATGATGATGTGCATATGCCACCATTTTATAATGTTCTCTTGACTGATCTTCATGGACACTGGATGTCAGAGTTACGAACCAACTTACGTTCTGGCATATTTTGTAGCGGAAACAATCAAGTGGAGCCTCTGAAGGGAATCGACCACCTCTCCTCCAGCTTCTTTACCAGAATGAAGTTGTTTAGATACACGGCCATAAAACTTCTGCAGCTCCTCTTCCTGTATTTCTCTACAATATATGTCACAAATATGTCCATAGTCATAGCTAATTCTCTAAACAACCATTCATTTAGTTTCTCACCATCTCACCACTGGGAGCTGGGTGATGAGTGATGGAACAGAAGATATTTTGCTAAATCCAGGAACTTTATATCACTTTGACGTTAATTACTTGAAGCTTTACGTTCAAACACACGTTACACGTTATTATTATCTAGGAGCAATATTATATGCATTATGAATAAGTTAGTGTAAACCACACAGGTATATAACTACATAGTATAACTACACGGTGGCCAAATATAAAACATTCTTTAAAACAAGAATAATAATTTAAAAAAAAGTCTTTAATACCAAATATGATAGTTAACTAGCCAAATATCATACCTGGCTTGTTTGATCAAACTCTCTGTTCCGGGAGCGTACATACTGAAGCAGCAAACCCAACCACATCAGAGAGCAAAAAGCAAGATCATTTAAATATATCTGGAAAATGATTACAATCAAAGGTATGTTTGTTGTGTCCTACAAACCACATGACAGCTAGTTCCGTGTTCGAGAAGTCACGTGGTGCTGAACACGCCGCTCATTGGTCGCTTCAAATTAGCATGCTACACTGTCACGTGCTGGGTTTCAGTACCGCGACGTAAAATGGGCGTTTCCGGAGATGTGGCAAACACGCCCCCTTACAAAAAATAAAAATAAAAAATTACAGGTCACTGAACATGCGCAGAATATATTTTTAAAATGTATTTATTTATTTTACGAGTGGGCATTTGTTTTGTTTTGTAATCCTGTTATGCTCAATTGACTGGTTGTTCAAACTGTAAACTTGGGTCTTTCTGTGTAAATAATGTTGAGTATGAAAACATGGATAAATTATGAGTTTGATTTTTATAATGGCGCAACAGCCCTCTGCTATACTGAGGTTAAAAAGTCTTGCATGATAGGACATATAATAGAATTGATGTTAGGTCAGTAAGACTTATTTAAGTGAAACAAGCATTTCATGACAATAGTATTTTTCAAAAATGAAACCCATGTGATCACAGACAGGTGTCTGAAGATATAGTAGAATGAATATAAAACCCCTGTGATTATGGACAGATCTGCAGCAAGTGGCTTTTCTTCCCAAACTGCACATGATCATTGACCTATGCAGATTATCAAAATAGGCCATGCCTACCCCATAACGCAATATCTCTTACGCTGTCCTGAAACCCCTGGGGAAAAATGTACAGAGCTCAAATATTGCTTATGTTTTATGTTTAAGCCTGTTGTGTGTGAAAATCCCAGGAGATCAGTAGTTTTTGAAAAACTCAAACCAGCCCATCTGGTACCAACAACCATCTTACGATTAAAGTCACAGAGATCACACTTTTCCCCCATGCTAATGTTTGATGTGAACATGAACTGAAGCTCTTGACCTGTAGCTTCATGATTTTATGGATTGTGCTGCTGCCAAATGATTGGCTGATTAGATTAACAGTGGTGAGTGTATACTGGTTTCCCAGCAGAAGGCAAGCTGGTGGAGGAAATGTGATGCTCTGGGAAATGTTCTGCTGGGAAACCTTGGGTCAGCATTCATGTAGATGTTACTTTAGCACGTACCACCTAACTAAGCATGGTTGCAGACCATTTCACGACAACGGCCTAACCCATAATGGCAGTGGCATTTTTCAGCAGGATAATGCGCCCTGCCACACTGCAAAAACTGTTCAGGAACGGTTTGAGGAACATGACAGAGTTGAAGGTGTTGACTCAGCCTCCAAATTCCCCAGATCTCAATCTGATCAAGCATCTGTAGGACATGCTGGACAAACAAGCCTGATCCATGGAGGCCCCACCTCGCAACTTACAGGACTTAAAGGATCTGCTGCGAACGTCTTGGTGCCAGAGACCACAGCACACCTTCAGAGGTCTTGTGGAGTCCATGCCTCGATGGGTCCGAGCTGTTTTGGTGGCACAAGGAGGACCTACACAATATTAGGCAGGAGAAACACTAATGTTCTCTTTTAAATCACCAGCGATATTTTTTAAAAAGTGTCGTTATTTTACAGATATAACAAGATGTTCTATTGATTTGCTCACCTTTCTAGATGTTGTGCAATCGTGGAGCAGTGTGCTTACTTCGCCACTTACCGTCCATAGATTTATTATTGCACCTACAGTAGTTGTTACAATAGTAAAAATGGCAACTAAGTGCTAATAGCAGCCCATAGGGGCAGGAATCATGTTGCTCCATGCTCACTATGAACAATCTCACTGAAGGAGGAGCAGCAGAAAGACTTTTAATGACAGGGTTGCCAGATTGGGCTAGTTTAAAAAAACTAGTTCAAGTTCCCACATTTTTTGGGCTAGATCAAGTCTTTTGTGTACTTTATGAGCTGTAGTTGTGCTGCTGTGCTGCTTTTTACGCTGGCTTCACCTCAATCATACGGGTCACTGAACAGAACCCCCCTATGAAACATAATTCGGGGGATGGACACCTGCTGAGTTCACCTTTAAGGCGATAGTGTTGTTTTCCACTTCTTCCTGGTCATTAAAAAAAAAAAAGCCCTGATTTACGACGCTCACTTTATAAAACACAGAAACACTCACTCAATAAAAACAAACACTCACAATACTCAAGATATGAGATCTGTATAATGGTTTAAATCAACTACGTCAAAGGCAAGCAAATCCTTCACACACAATTCTGCATGATTCAAAACAGTCTCCAAAAACCTGCATCGTATGGGTGTGTAAATGATCAAAGCGAGAGAACAGGATGCCTTGGACATCTCAAACCTTTTAATAGGCCGTGGTCACATTTCAGCATTTCCTAGAGCTTTCCACAAGGTAGTAAAAGAGGACAGACAGAGTTGCACGTAGATGTGCATTAATGCATTATTACATTAAAACTGCTTTCATGTCATCAGGATGAATCTGAAAAGAAAATGAAGAATAACGAGATACAGAACGAGATACCGGGTATACAATATTTGAAACATTTGAAAGAAAAGACAGGTATGGATATAAAAAAATAGTTCCTTTCAGAAACCAGCCATTATCTATAGTCTTTTTTTCTTTTTTTTTTCCTTTCTCTTTCAGTTTGACATTTTTAGCAGTCCAAATGAGGATTCTCGGTGACTTTATAAGAGCATAGAGTAGAGTTTGGTGCTGCTGAGATAAAAGGTTTGAACAAACAGCCCTATATGAACACAGCAACTAAAACATACAGTTCATAACGCGCTCGGTTAGTAAACTCGGTAAGAAAGCTAATCATAATGACACTATTGCTGATTTTCTTTACATTTCAGAAATAACAAAAGAAAGCAACGTCTACTCTTTTCTTTTTTTTTCCTTTTCGTCAGGTTATGTGAAAATATCAGATAAATACTACTGAATGACAGGATCTTTATAACATATAATGGCTTCTAAAGACAATGCAATGCTTTTCAACAAGGACTAACATGGTTTGTATACAATCAGTAAAGGTCCTACCGACTAATAAGTGGAAAGAAAAACGTGCATCGGTTTATTAGACTTAATTTTTAAATTATAAATGTTTAGTGTATAAACACTTGCATAAGCTAATATGCATAAAACACCAAAAAAAAAAAAGAAAGAAAAGAAAGCACACAAATAAAATACATCAAAATCAGCTGACAAAATATGGTTTATATAATCGTTGATAGAAACACTTTATTAAAAAGGTATGTGAAATATTATCTAGGCAGTGGAAAGTTAGGAGAATAGAAACTCAACTCGACAACCAAGTGCTTAATCATTACTGAGAGGTTTAAAACCCTAATAAAAGGCTTACTGCTCTTAATGCTTTATTAATCTGAACTCAATTTAAGTCAGCAGTTTCAGCGATTCAACTGCGTGGATGTTTTCTATTGGTGTAGATTTACAGATGGAGAAGAGCGTTAAAGAAGACATTGTCAAATAAAAAAGAGGGGGAAAATCTGATTTCCTCAATAGCCTTCCCCCTTCCCTCCTCCTTTTCCTCCTTCCCCATGTCACAGGTACGCTTATGAAGACAAACTTATTTAGATTTATCTATAAAAGTTGATTATTTCAGCATTGTAGGTATTATAACAAACATGTTTTAGGTTCTTTTGCTCACAACGTGAACACGAACCAAACTCTGATCATGTTTCTAGTTCGTTCCGACAGATTGGACACTGTTATCGTGTCACTCGGACCCCGACGAGTGATAAAGCTTCAGTGTTTTAACTTCCAAAGCAGCATGTAGTAGAGTTTGAAGCAGTATCTTTGCTACAGAGCTCAAGGCACTAAATGAAGTGGACATGCATTTGGTCTTTTCGAGTGTTTTCTCAGTTCTGATGCTTCTTTTATAAAGTGGAAACTGACACCACCGTGTTAGTGATCGTCAAACACTGTATTTGTACTCTATTAGTTAAACTGAAAAATAAAAAAATCACGTCTAACAAAACGAGTTGTTATGAGAACGTTTCGAAAAGCGTTTAGCATTCGTTAAGTACCTCCCAGCATCGTTGTGAGGTCACGGGAAGGTGGACAGTGGAAAAGTAGCCTCTTTAATAATTAACGTTAATCATTACATTCTTACATTCCTGGGTCTTACGAAATAGAAAACAGAAAAACATATTTGGTTTTCAGTAGCCCCTTGTAATAATGAAATATTCCAGCATTTATAATGAACGTCTGGCTTAATTATTATTAAATAATACATATCTGATTAGTTACTGTCATTTTTAGCCAAACATGTCATCCGGAGCAGAGGTGTATGTCTAACCCTAATATTAACTGAAGGGTTTGAACTTCAAAATTAGTTTCATTTTAAACAAAAACATTAAGGACATCACATTCGAATTTCTTAACACATTATTTAGTCGAGAGGGAGCCATGAAAGAATGAGGGGGGGAAAAAAAAAGAAGAAAAAAAAGAAAAACAAAAGCTACATACATTCATGTTTAATGTTTGCAGACTCGATTCCCGAACAGGCATGTGCTAGACATTACAAAATCTAAACACACACGCAAGGTAATAGCTCACCATAGAAAAATACTTTATAGCATGTTAAAGAGTTCAAGGCTTGGAACCGGGAAAAAAAAAAAGAGAGAGAGAGAGAGAACGAGAGAGAGAGAGAGAGAGAGAGAGAGAGAGAGAGAGACAGTCAGGCCTTGAAATGTATGAAATTTATTTTTGTGAAATTGTTGTGTAAGTTTTAGTTATAACGATCCAATTTCTGCAGATGGTGTTTCTAACCTATGCTTTATAGCAGAGAATCATAAATAAAGCCAAGGTTCCCCTGGAGATGAGAGAAAGAAACCCACGAGAACCGAGCCTACAACAAGCTTAATACATAATGCTTCAGTTCTGAGAGGCCAGTGCTCCCGTACAGAAGTAGCTGCTTAGTTATCATTTTTATTGGTCCCGCCCCGACCCAGAGTAAGTACTGCTCTTCACTCTACCTTGTGAGGAACTACACGGCAGCACGTCGCCTTGCGTCTGCATCCAGCTCTTTAATAGCTTTAAGGGTCCGTTTTCCCATGCTCTTTAAAGAAACCCACAAATTTAAAACCATCTCAGCATTTGCGTTGTTTTTTTTTTTTTTGTTTTTTTTTAAGGTTTAAAGGATAATTCATTTAGCTCCTACGTGCCCTTAATATGCGGACTCGTTCAGGGCTCGTTCTCTCACAAATAACTGAAGTTCTTAGTAAAAGAAATGAAAATGACATTATTAAAAAAAAACAACAAAAAAAACAAACAAAAAAAACAAATTCCCCTCAATAACAATGGCACATTGTGCTAACACTATTGTTGGGGACTTGCTTTAACCATCTTCTCCACTCACTCGCTCCCTCGCTCAGTCACTGGCCTCCGGGGTCATCGCCACAATGACAGGCTGGGGGACCGACGCCACGCCATCATCCTCCATCTTGGGCCGTTTGGACTCAGGCTCCTGCTGGCCCGCTTCCTCCATCTCCACGCTGGAGGGTCTGTTCACTAGCACCGGGGGTGAGGTGGAGGCCTGTGCTGCCAGGATCTGAAGAGGGTTGGTGAAAGCTGAGCACAAAAACAAGGAGGAACAAGGAGGGGATAACGGTCGGTTAGACTACAGCGTAGCCGGTTGCAGTGTGCAACGGCAAATTAAAGCAGGCTACAGTTGTCCTTTTAATGCCAATAGCTTTTTTTAGGATGATAGCACATGTTCAGTGTTCGTCCGGCTGAGTCGAACCCTGGTGTGCGTGGTTCATTGAGGCAGGTGATAACACAGCACTCAGGTGCAGGTAGCCTCTTTAAAGCGAACCCGTATGAGAAAGAGAATACACTTGCTGGATGTGATGCACAAAATGTTTTAAACCAGTTATATGTAATTATCAATTGATTGATTTAACCTCCTGAGACCCAGCAATTCATTTTTGTCCACCACAGTGGACATGTTTTTGCTCACATCTCTCCTGTCCGTGTTCGAATGATTCATCTGATTTCTATGTGTACTTGGCAAAGGTTTGTTGACCTTCTTCTGTTGCCGTATGGTTGAAACTAGAGATGCACCGATGTATCGGCCGATACCAGGCAATTTTTCACTTTGCTGTTCTAATAACCTCCAGTCTTCTGCAAAGGCTTTCCACTAGATCTTGGATGGATGAGTAGATCGCTGATATTTTACAACAATAGTAGGCTGCAATCTTAACCCTCCAAAACAAGGCTAGTCCATCAGTACAGACACTGACTGGTCTTCGATGCTTAATTTACTATTTGTCAGACTGACAAAATATATAGCGACTCCATTTTTATTTCCATCCATCCATCCATTTTCTGTACTGCTTATCATACTCAGGGTTGCGACAGAGCCTGGAGCCTATCCGAGGCAGGGGACACCCTGGACGGGGGACCCGTCCATCGCGTGGCACAATCGCGCACACACACTACGGACAATATGGAAATGCCAATCAACCTACAACGCATGTCTTTGGACTGGGGGAGGAAACCTCTGAAGCACAGGGAGAACACACAAACTCCGCGCACACAGGGTGGAGGCGGGATTCGAAACCCCAATCCCTGAGGTGTGAGGCAAACGTGCTATTAATTAATTAATTTATTTTATTCTTAGATATTTTAGCTTTATTCTTAAGTTTAATTTACATCTGATGAGAAGACTTTTTTTGTCTTATCGTTAGGGCAGAACACAAGAATACACACTGTGCATTGTGTACTGTTCTTGAAATGTCAAAAAATAGGTTTAAGGAATCATCATGGGTCTGTATAAAAATAAATAAATAAATAAATAAATAAATAAATAAATAAATGAAAGCAGTGACTTCATGGTGTGCGGTGAATTCTGTGAATGTTTTCTGTAATAGAAAGACGTAAGCAGTTACGTAAGTACATTTTTTAAAAATCTATAATTAATATAACATTATTTTCCATCTTCAGTTTTAGTTTTAACAAACAGCAATAGGCATAACTCTACTCTTCTCAAACAGATCTACCATAAGTGTTGGGTGAGATGGTGGCGGTGGGCAGAGCGTGTTTGCCATTCTGGGTGATGGTCTGGACCGGGAGCTGGTGCTGACCCAGAGGCATGGAAGTCGCCTGCAGAACAGTGAAACTCTGCTGCCCTCTAGAGGCTGAACTCAAGTGGCTCCCCACAGACTGAATCACTCGGCTGCCTGCAGGGATGGAGACGGGGGCTGCCATCTCGTCCACAGCACCTTCACAAAGACACGGAAAAAGCTTCAGTTGCTAGAAAGGATGCTAAAGTTGAGCAGTCAACACAAGGGCAGGGTGGAGCCGGTACCGGCGCAGCGGTACCTCTGTGCTCTCCAGAACTTTCCCCGGCCGACGCGGAGCCGATGTTAGCCAGGACGTATCCGTTGGCGGAGCTGGAGGCAGCGTTGAGAACACGCACCATGGTGACGGCCGGAGCTTGTTGGAGCACGTGCACGGCCTGACCGGAGGCTTGCTGGGAGGTGAGGATGGAAGCCGGCATGTACGCCAAGGGCTTCGCCACCGACGCCGAGGGCTGAGGAGGCAATGCCACGATCACGGGATGCGCGCTCACCGGGGAACCTGGCAGTCACACAGAGTTAGCGAAATGATCCATACAGAATAGAGATTTACGAAACGTCCAGATCGAATACACCGGAGACTGAGACTCACCAGGGGCGCTCTGAGAGTATCTGAACTCGGGCACCGATGCCAGCTTGGTGCTAAACTCGTGCTCGTGGGAAATGGGCGAGCCCTCTCGAGACAGACACTCGGGGGTCTGCAGGCCGCTCGAGTGAGGAGACAGTAGGCCGGAGTGGGTGGGTGAGGCTGGAGCGCTCCTGAAAGCAACATGTCCATCACACACAAAAGCACACACATACATAAACAAAGCCACATTCATGACCTACAACTCTATGTACTAAACAGAGGTCACACTGTGACTGCAAGCAACCTCAGCCTGACATCACACACACACACACACACACACACACACACACACACACACACACACACACACCATTCAGCAGGTGACTAGCACAGTGTAGATTAGAAGCCGCCGCACGACATGACACCCAAGAAGCCCGAAACGGATCAATTGGAATAATTAGATTTATTACACAGGCATGACTTACTTCGTTCTGCCGAGCAAATAAGAGCAGCAAGAAGAGAGGGGGAAAAAAGGAATTGAGAACAAACCGAAGAGTTGCTCTCTGGCACTGAGACCCTGGGTGTGTGTTTGTGGGACAGGAATATTCTGCACTTGGAAAGTCTCCATGAGGTTTCCTTTTGGTTACTGAGGTTAAGATTCGGGTTAGATTTAGATGTAAGCATAGCTGCATTAATAATTATATCAATGGTTCCTCACAAGAATGTGTGTGTGTGTGTGTGTGTGTGTGTGTGTGTTGGAGGGTTAAACAGAGTTATGAGGCTTTTCACCTTGAGGAAAGTGGGCCGAATGGTGTCCGGAAGCAGGAGACGCCTCTCTGACGGCGTTTGCGGAAGGACTGCTCCACCAGCTTGGCCTCTGATGAGGGGTCGACGCGCCAGAACGAGCCCTTTCCCGGCTCCTCTTGAGAGCGTGGCACTTTGATGAAGTAGCGGTTCAGCGACAGGTTGTGCCTGATGGAGTTCTGGACACAATCCAGCAGGTCAGAGACGGAGTTAGACGAATGCCGATTGATAGAGAGTGAGACAGGTGTGGCGATGTTTACATTGAACTCACCTGCCAGCCCTTATCTGCAGTCCTGTAATACGGGTAATGCTTGGTGATGTGGGAGTAGATGCCACTTAGTGTCAGCTGTCGGTCTGGAGCCGACGATATGGCCTGCACAATCAGCTGTGCGTATGAGTACGGGGGCTTGGACTCGTCCTATGAGAGAACACATACAGGCCATCAAAATAAATCCCGAATGAGCAATCGCTATCCTTACTGTGCTGTGCTACATAACTGTGCAACTCTGTGAACTTGAGGAGCATGAGCCAACAGAAAAACAAGCCTGGACATCTCCAGCCAGACATCTAGACATGCTCACAGATAATCAGCAACATGCAGGATTGAAGCTGCTCACGATTACGAACCTTGGGGCTGTCTCGATCCGACACCTCTGTGCGATGCTCTGATACAGCTTTGGCCGCATACTCGGCCGCCAACTGCAGGTCAGAGGTTATGCTGTGTCCGTAGCGGTAGCCAGAGGAGCCCGCACCCCGAGGACTCGCTGGACAGGAATTAGGTACACTGAAAAAGGAAACGAAAAAAAAAGTCAGCGTATAACAACATGTCAGCATTTGTCTGGACCAAGCTTAGCAAGACTCCATGTTTACATCTAATCCAAGCAAGTCCAATCTCCAAAACAGCTAGCTTCAGCTAATTTCCACCAAAACAGGAGCACATCTATAGCTAACTCACAGTGCTAACAACAAAAAATAGCAAAGAGAAAAAAAAGTGAATTATACAACAAAAACCCTAGTGCATGTTGAGAACAAGAAGAAGAAGAAGCAGCCTTCGTCACATACACATTACAGCACAGTGAAATTCTTTTTCTTCGCATATCCCAGCTTGTTAGATAGTTGGGGTCAGAGTGCAGGGTCAGCAATGCTACAGCACCCCCTGGAGGAGAGAAGGTTAAGGGCTTTGCTCAAGGGTCCAACAGTAGCAGTGCTGCGGCTTGAACCCTAGCCTACTTAGCCATTGTACCACTACTGCCCATTCACGTCGCAACCAGAAGAGAACGGCCAGACTGGCCTGAGCTCACAGGAAGGCTACAATAACGCAAATAACCACTCTTTACAACCACGGTGAGCAGACGAGCAACTCAGAATGAACAACATGCTAAACCTTAAGGCAGGTGAGCTAGAACAGCAGAAGGTGGTCTTATTCCAATCTTCAACTGTCCAGTATATCTCTCTATCTATCTGTCTGTCTATCTATCTATTATATATATATATATATATATATATATATATATATATATATATATATATATATATATATATATATATATATATATATATATATATATATATATATATCTCCACACACACACACACACACTAGAGCTAATCATTTCACTCATCACTCCTCTGTTGCCACTTGATATATAAAGCATACAAACGGCCAGCAGATGGCTCTGGGCCTTTCAAAAAAATGACACTGTAAACAAATGTGGTTTCTTGGAACAACATTCTCCCAAGTGCTTGTGATTATCATCTAGGAGCACAGAGGAGCTTGCACACAACCTACTAGATTCTACCCTCAGGCTGTTGTTTACCGTCAACAGTTCAGCAATTCTGTAATAATAGTAATAATAATACATACTTTCTCTTGTGTTGTGTTATAGTATACGTATATAGCACTTAGGCAGCAGTGCCTCAGAGGAATAAGCCTCAAGCCCTGATGATATACCCAGGAACGCATAGCCCTGCTGTTCCTCTGACTGTCTCTGTGCTAAGTCACATCATATTCTATTTGTTTGACAGATTCTGTTACACTGCTGTTATATTAGACACCAGGGAACACACCCCCACCTCCCAACACCATACACACACACACACGTTATTTTTACTACTGCTGTATGTCCTGAGTGTAACAGGCTGCCTCAGGAGCAGAGCAGGGTCAGAGCTGTTGTTCTGCTGCCTTGATGTGGGTGGAGAGTACAGAGATCAGTAAGGAAGAAAGCCTTTGTCTGGCGGAAGAGGGCACAGGCTGCACGTGGGGTTGAAGTCCAGGCTTGAAGCGGTCCTTTCATAAACAACTGGACCCAATAACACAATATAATAATAACCTGCGAAAGCAATTGTGGCCAAAAATAAACCCCCCTTTACAGTAGAACACTCAGCCCTGAGCATATGTACAGCTATGCTGTCAAAAAATAATGCATTAATTTATAAAACAGCAACGGCATGCTGAACCGTAGCCGAACAGCATCTCCGCCATTTGGCACGTGTCGCATCCGAGCCATCCATAAAAGAGGTTGCAATATAGCCAGCTCATAATTACAAGTGATTTATCTGTTTTTATGCATCTCGATTTTTCCATCAGCTGGTATAACTGGCCAAGCAGAGCTAGCTTGAACTTCTGTAGAACCAAACACAACAGCGCAACTGATGGTTGCAAGAAAAATACAATCCATGGAATGTTATAAAGAAGCGAGGATATCCCAGTCCTCTGACTCGAACCCCATAGAAAACCTGTGGAGTGAACTTTAGAGGAGAGTCCACCAGCGTGGACCTCGAAATGTGAAGGATCTGGAGAGATTCTGTATGGAGGAATGGTCTCAGATCCCTCACCATGTATTCTCCAACCTCATCAGGCATTATAGGAGAAGACTCAGAGCTGTTATCTTGGCAAAGCGAGGTAGCACAAAGTATTGACTAAAAGGGTTCCAATAATTGTTACACACCTATACTTAAAGATATATTTTTTGCTAAACCTGTGCCGTGTTTGCAATCGTTTGATAAAGCCAATTTCTCACAGTCTTGTACTTCCTAGTTCGAAATGGGTTCTACAGTAGTGTTCGTGACATCATTCTCCAACTGCAGACATGGCAAGCAATACTTTCCAGGAATAGAACATTTCACTTTAAATACGAAAGCTCGTCAGTTGAAGACGAAAATGAAGAACGGACGCTAATTTCACCAGAAGGACCCTTAACGCGAACGTCCAAATCACTAGCCAGGATCTATTAATATTACTAAAATAAACAGAACATTTGGCCATATTGTGTCTGAAATGTCACTTACTCTATATACATTTCTGTAGAAAAGCACAAATCATAGTCGTGACGTTATACTGAATATGACACGGCACTCGCCCAAGTCGATCCCAAACGTGTCGATATTCGTGCGATTTTACGTAAATATAAGATTTTAGACTTCTCATCTAATATCACCACCACCCATCACGGTCAGCTCCCTACAGTATGATGATTTTCATCCTTATTGAAAACACAAGCAGGAACGTACTACGTTAGAGAAGTCAGAAGGAACGTCGTTGTCCAAATACTATTCAAGTTTTCATAATACTCGCACATTAAGCAATGTCGGAAACAAATACATGACATATGGCATCCTTTCTTTTTAATACTCTACATTAAGTAAGGAATAACATCTGACAGACTGTGCAGTTACGCAACAGTTATCTACACCAGTGTGTCGGGATATCGAACAACACAAAACAGTAGCGAATGATGTGCGTATAACGGCACAGTCTGGAGTCCGTTATTCCTCTTATACCACAGCGGTTTACCAACATTCATAACGTTTAGCCCTTGTGCGTCCTTATGGACAATTTTCTTTTTGCTTTATTTATTTATTTATTTATTTTTAAATCATTTTGTCTGTGTTAATGCAAACAGAATACATTTTGCATAAGGTGTGTATGTTTATTGGATTTTTAATATTTCACCGTCATTTGATTTCATAAATCTATTTTTAAACTAGATACACAAAATAGCTACACTCAGGACCTTAAGGACAAAAATGTCCTCGTTGAAACCCATTCAAACTGCAATATTTAATACCCATGACGTTTAAGCATAAAATCATGCATTCTATGTTAACAGGCTTTTATTTTGTTGACAAGGTTTCAAAACGTAGATTTTTTTTTTTTTTTTATAAATATGCTGAAATGTGTATTATTTTCTCAGGTTTAGTCTCTGGGGAAAATGCATGCTTTTCCTTTTTTCTGATTCTGCTGTATTATAGAGCGCTGCAGACCAACTGAATAAATGATGCAGCTACAATTGTGTGTGTGCATCAGAGTTGTGGTTTGTATGTGTGAACTGAAAATTTGACATGTGTGATCAGTTTGAAAGAAAGAAATGATATTGTACTGGAAATCCCACCCCATGTATATGAGTCAAAGAAGGTTCCTGAGCTTTGAAGATTTTTGCATTATGTAAAGAAACCGGCATTTAAAGGGTTAAAATTATGAAATGAATGAATGTTTGGTAATTATGATCAGAACTGATGCTGGTAAAAATTATTTTTTAAATACTTAAATTTAAAAGAAAACCTTAAATTTAAGTCTGTGAAAGTGGAAAAAAATATAAATAAATAATATTTCTATTACAGCTTTATGACATGGACATTTTTGTCCTTTCTGGACCTGAGTGGTAGTTTTTTTTTAATTTTTAAAAATATTTAAATCTGACACTACATACAAAATATTAATGCATCAAAATGAATGTTGTTGTTAATCACTGACATATCAAAGACTGTAATCAAAGAAAGAAAATTCTGCTTAGCATTTAATACATGGAAAATAATTAAATTTTTTAAAAAATAATTACAATAAAAACAAACATCTGTGGCATTATGTAAAGAAACCAGAATTTAAAGGGTTACAATTATGAAAATGAATAAATGTTTAGTAATTGCTGCTGGTAAGAAAAAAAAAAGTGGAAAAAAAATATGAATATAATATTTTATGACAGTTTTTGGACATGGACATTTTTGTCCTCTTTGGACCCATGTGTAACTTTTTTTTTAAGTGACGCATGAGGGTTAATTTGTTCATGAACAGCACATTTGAACAGTTTAGAGTTAAGATTTAATGTTGTGGGACATCCGAGAGACAAGTTAGCTCCTGTTACAGCAATGATAAACAGTCGTTCCCATAACAGCATCTCTTTCTCCTCGCTCTCTCTCGCTCAAAAAACCAAAACAAATAAACCCCTGCAGTTTGTCATTTTACCAAGAAACCAGAAAGCGTAAACTCCTCTGTCCTGAAGACTTGGCAAAGCACCATGCTTCCATACGTTAGATATATGCCTCCGAACAAAACCATCACCACATTAATTTTTCATATCTTTTTTCTTTGTTAAACAACACGTTTTGTAATCCATTTATTATTAGTCTAAGATTATGTGGTGCGTCCCTGTGTATGAGCTGCTACTATAGAAACAATAACATATCAGAACGAGCGCGTTAATATTAACCCATCGTTCATGTTACAGCTGGAACTACTTTCCGAGACGTGAGCAATCAGATGCGAGAATTCAGCCTATTAAGCTGTATGGAAAAGTCCAATCTTTCTGTTCGGTGAAAGAGAGAAACCTGCAATGCATCTAAGAATGAACTATATTTCCCCAGTTTACAGCAGAGCCACTGTAACAACTGGAACAACTGGCCTTCTCAATAGAGCTTCGATACAATGAATGATTTCACACGCTGGCAATTATAGTGAGCAGGAAGAGGTACCGTTCAACACCTCGCTCAGGGTTCCAAAAGGTTATCTTAAGTAATGATTTACAGAAGAAACCTCTTTAATGGCTTAATAATTAACTCATCGAGATCAAAACATGAGCAACAATAATTCAGATTGCTAAAAAAACCAAAAAAACAAAACTATTGCTCATAAGTCAGATATACGATATAATCCAGCGCATGCTGTTCCAAATGTGCCAAATTCCAAACTTTGATTATAACGACTGTTTTGTCCAGCACATAGTAGGTTTAATATGTATCCCATCTGCCCTAGTACCCGTGCAAATCTTTAAACCCTACTGGCTCGACTGCTGCAAAAACAACAAAAAAAAAAAACCCAAAACAGCACACTAACTAACAAAAACCCACATGCTCAGCAGTGGAAAACTTGTCAGACTAGCTGAAGAAAAAAAAAAAAAAAAAAAGCCCTTTTGCTCTAGCTAGAGGAGGGTGGACGAGAAAGCAGGAAGCATAGTGAGCAAGCACGCTGTTTGTTTTGGGTGCAGGTGCTGACCGAGAAAGGGGAGGATGGGGGTAGGCTACTAGGAGCCCTCAGAAAAAGGAAACTATCCGTCAGTTCGCTAATAGAAAAAAAAACCCCACAACATTTGGCGTTCCACCAATCAGAGCGCTCAGAGCTGTGCACACACCATATATGGCACACACACACACACACACACACACACACACACACACACACACACACACACAGAGATCGAGCTCATAGTCACGGTCACACGCGGTGCAGAGACGCAGAGGGGCCGCCGGGGGCAGACTTCCCTTCTGCATGAGCAGCCTGAATGAAACACTGGGAATGTGTTTGGAGGAACCAAAATACATTCCCTGCTGAGCAAGTAAAAGCTTCAGAACCAGGAAAAACAGCCCTCTCAGTCATACTCTCAGATTGTTTCGGATTAAAGAAACGAATCGTAAATCCGAATCTCGTTTTACATTTCGAATGCAAATAAAACAAATAGTTTCATCATCATTAGGTAAATATTAAGAAACCACTTTGCTTCGTTACTGTGCAAGAATTTAAAGAAATGAAATTGAAGAATTTCTTACTGTATTGGTGAACTCTGGCCTTTGTAGATCAGTCTGATATGAAATACACAGCTCAACTGAACTTTCCGACTGGATCACTTCTCTCACAAAATCAGGTCTAGTTCATGTTTTCAGTTTACCCATATTTGGAGATTAACGGCAAATAGGAATTAGGCGTCCTGGGAAAATCCTTCACGTGGTGAAATTATAATGATAATGAGTCTTTATTGGTCACATATACATTACAGCACAGTGAAATTCTTTTCTTCGCATACCCCAGCTTGTCAGGACGTTGGGGTCAGAGCGCAGGGTCAGCCATGATACAGTGCCCCTGGAGCAGAGAGGGTTAAGGGCCTTGCTCAAGGGCCCAACAATGGCAGCTTGGCGGTGCTGGAGCTTGAACCCCCGACTTTCTGATCAGTAACCCAGAGCCTTAACCGCCAATTTATCCTGACAGGCAAGCAAAAGCCCTGCCTACCTCACATTTCTAACCTAATCTATGTACAGGGTGTCCCAAAAAGTTGACACTTTTTAGCTAAACGTCTTCCAAAATGTTTCATACTTGGTTTACTTATATATATATATATATATGGCCAGGTCAATCACTGGGCCTTAATGCCTCCGGAAGAGGAGACTGAAGAAGAAACCACCTGAAACAAACAAGAGCTGAAAGAGGCCGTGGTAAAAGCCTGGAAAAGCATCACAAAACAAGAAACAACAGTTTGTTGATGTCACCGAGTCACAGGCTTGATGCATTTATTGCAAGCAAGGGATATGCAACCAAATATTACATGTATTTACTGTCCTTTACTTTAAGTCTGATCTCTTCCTATACTTTTATTCCTCTGAAAATTGATTGGTCTGTTTCTAAAGATTCTGTGTTTTATGTTGTTTGACACCTCTAGACGCTGAAATCCTAAACTCCCGTCTCATATCCATCTGTTGAACTCAAACCCAAACGTCTTCGGTGTATAACACAAACAAAAGAATTGGCCTCGCCATTCCAATACTTTCGTAGGGGACTGTATTAAGGCAGAATGACGGTATTTACCACTGTGTTGGTTAAACTGGCTCCTCACACGACATGATCTTTGCAGAAAGACAGCCAAGGCAAAATTAGAAAGTCTCCTAAACAAAAACATGTTCATGTTGTTTTGGGGAAACTTCATTTTTTCGCCAAGATATTTTTGGCTGTTTTCCAGAATTTCCCAGAGCAGACTCAAATCATTTAAAAGCATCGGTCTTCCAACTGAAATCTGTATTAGGTTCGCATTCAGCCAACACTGTTTACATGCAGCATAAGGTTCGGCTTAGCCTTCGCTTTAGGAAAACATTAAGAGTTCAGAAGTTTATTGTGAATGCGAAGTGAAGCAGTACATGTGGAGCCTCATGCTGGTTAATGTTCCGACTCAGCTGTACCTGATGGTTCCTGTCGGAGAAGGCAGAGGACTCATCATGCTTCTGAAGTCGTTTTCAGGAATGGTGATTTTCAGCGGCGAGATCTGCGGGTACAGGGGTCTCACTGGGGACATGGGCGCCTCCTCCTGCAGCACCTCTTTGTAGTACAGCGCAGTGAACTGAATCTTTATCACCGTGCTGGGAAAACGAAATGTGCACCTGGCGGGGCAGAGAATAAAACATAAAATGAAACTAAAATAATATTTGCACTATTATACAAGCTAACAGGCTAAAGTAGCAAACAAGTTCTGGACGCTTATAAGCACACTGGGTGTTTGTAAACAAAAAGAAATGTGCGCCCAACCTGGTTGCAAAAACCAACTTCACGTTACTTGCTTATAATCTGTGACTATCAAGGATTTTATTTAGAAATCAGACAGATAGCTAAAACGTTATCCATTTATCATTATGGATTAGCACTAAAAGATGGGCTGTGTCCGAAATCGCATACTGCGACAGTACGTACTGCATTGCACTGCACGTACTAATCAGTACGTGTGTGTATTATGACTACAATCCCGGACATACCGCATCCACCATGTTAGCGTTGTCATGTGACCTTCGACGTCATCATAAACACAAAAATCCTAAACAAGTTAATAATTTATTCAGGTATTGTTAAACCAAGGCTTAATACTTAAAACAGCCAATGCTGTCTTACACGGTCCCCCCCCGCCCCCGAGCTCGTCCGCACCAGTCCCACTGCATCATGGGACTCGTGTAGTATGCATCGGTTGCATACTGCAAAATGATTTTGTTTTAAAACGCATAACTGTTGCTAGGGTTACGCCTGTCGTCTACACTACTCCGGCGGTTTCCACCCTCGAAAACCGTTTTAGTTTGAAACCCCCGGGCTCGCGTTTCAGTGGAATTATTGGATTACTGGATTATTGCGTATCCTTCCCCGATTCGTCAAGCCCTACCATATAACCATTACGCTCAACAACACGGAGACTGAACCGCAAGCTTTGCTGGCTTTGTCGTCATTCTTAGCAGCCATTGTGCAGTTAAATTCTGTATTTTATAATACTGCAGCTGCCTTCATGTGCAAGAGGCGAGCTATGATTAGAGAAATCGGCATCTCATTTCGAGCGGCGTAAGCCCTACATGGAACGCCGGTTTGGACTAGCAACCAACTTCCTGTTTATTGTATGCACACGCAACAGTGCGCATGTCACATGAATGGTCATGTGACATGCGTATTCGGTCGTGTAGTGTGGACGGAGATCGTTTCTGAAACACAGGGGAAAGGCCATTGTGGACGAGGATCGTTTTCATTTTAAAACGAAAATGCACTAGCATAAACAGGGCCTTACAATTCAGACAAACTACCACTCTGGCGTAATGCTTTTCACCTACTACATAGTACGCAAATATGCCCTTTTGGATGCAGCCATAAAGTGTTATTCAGGTAACTAACACCTTTAAATGCTTTAACTAGAGAAGATCCTTATGTCTTGGCGTCCCGTCAGTGGCTAAATGATGCCAAGCAGTAGCCGAGCCTGTAATGGCCGGACATGTATACAGATCTCACAGGTATAAAGTGGAAAAAAAAAATTAGAAACTTTTTAGGGAAAAATAGAGAAATAAAAAAGTTACAATAAACTGGTTGGATAAGTGTACACACCCTTTTATAATTGGTTACGTGGCTGTCTTCAGATTGAACCGGTCTCATTCAATCTCATATTCATAAGTAATTATCACACAGCTGTCATCAATTAAATTATTCTGATGAACCCCAAATAAAGACCAGCTGTTCCTGTGGGATTTTCTTCACATCTTCTTGGTTTCATATGACTGCTGAAGCCATGGTTCTCAAAGAGCTTAGAAAGCATGTACGGTATCTCACTTGTTGAACGGTATCGATCAGGAGAGGGGTATAAACAAATCTCCAAAACATTAGATGTACCAGGGAACACCGTGAAGGCCATCATCAACAAATAGAGAAAATGGAGCACCACAGTGATATTAGTAAGAACAGGACATCCTTCCAAAGATTATAAAAAAGAGAAGACAAAAACTGACCAGGGAGGCTGCCAAGAGACCTACAACAACATTAAAGGAGCTGCAGGAATATCAGACAAGTACTGATTTACTCTCTGCATGTGACGACAATCTCTCATTCTTCACACGTCTAGGCTATGAGGCAGGGAGGCTAGACGGAAGCTCTTTCTCACAAAAAACATCGGAGCTCAACTAAATCTCCCCAAACCATGGTTTAAATTACAGCACAAAAAAACAGCCATTTTTATATAACAGGGGTGGGTAAACTTTAAATTTATATATATCTCCACTGTACATGCAGTGTGTGCTAAGCCAACGTGGTAGCTAGAAGCTTCCCTTACACATGAAATAAATAAAGAAGCTGAAAATAGATCAACTATATTTAACATATAAATGCCAATTTCATTAAACGACCCTCCATACGCTTGCAGGAAAAAAAAGCGTGAGCTATGCCTTTACGTAGTTGCAGACTGCCAAAAAAAATCTGTAGTTATACAGTGTGTTACAGAGAACATTTCCCTGACAGGCTTTAGTCACACACATGCACGTGATATAAAGAAAGTGTTTCTGTTAGTACTCTGTAGCCCTGTCATTATGGCATAAATACGCAGCAATATAATTACAACATGCAGTTTGATATTATACGTAGGGTTCTACTGCTCAGAAACCAGACAGTAATCCTTGAAATAGCTCGGCTGCAAGTTTCATTTATGACCAGTGCAGCTTCTTTCGAGTTAACACACCATGCTCTTTCAAGAAATTTTACTCTGCACAGGCTGCAACAAAGCCAAACCGATATTTTAGTCATTCGGTCATGGATATCTTGTCAAGCTCGGCGTGAAAAATGTTACGCTTTGTGCAGTTACGGTTTAAAGTCTTACATCCATGAACGGATTTCAACGAAACAAAATAAAACCACACATAAAAGCACCATCAGGTTCTGACAACACTGCTGTCCTGAAGCTTTCCAGGTACATGAATTTTATTGACAGTAATTCAGAAAGTGGTTTAAGCCTCATACAGCATGAAATCTGATCATAAGGATGTCAATATTAAAGAAAATGACTAGCAATGCTTGATATGAATAAGGATGGGATACGTGTACGCTAAACCGACTTTGACGATACGTTTCTTTAATGCCTACGAAGACAAAAGATGATTACGGTATTTTTTTAATTACGTCAAATCAACGACATCCGTTCATTGCCATTTCATTTGTACTTATTAAAAACATTTTTTTTAAAAATACATCACCATACCAACGATATCTCAGAAAAGTGTATCGCGTAAACATTTATCCCGATATTATATCGATATATCGCCCAGCCCTAGATACATGCCTAGTTCTTTTGTTCAGGGTGCTCTCCCCTATGTTTTTTTTTTTTTTCCCCAGACAGCCTTTAAGAGCGCCTTTGATAAAAGAAGAATGTATTGGAATCGTTCTCATGGCTGGATTGTAAAGCTGTCGGAAGGTTGTGATGGACTTTAACGGGAAACACTGCAGGCACATCACACATTAAACTGCTGCCAAACTTATTAACAAATTCAAAACGACTGGAAGTGTTGTGGACCGACCGAGAAGAAGTGGACGTCTACGAACATCCGCTGACGAAGACACAACCGACGTGGTGCAGGCATACAGTACACAGTTCCTTATGTAAGGAGACTTTTGGGACATGCTGTACTTCATCAGTCCAAAAGGCATCTCGTTTGTTTTAATGCAGTGAGGTTAACAGGTAATGGAAGCTTATAGCTACCAGTTTTGTGCTTTACAAACCACACATCTGCTTGAGCAGCGTGATAAAGGATTTTATCAGAAAGTGATTATTCAAGATGGCTGCTATGGTGCGTGTGTGTTTTTTAATTGCAACACTTCTGAGCCTCACTCCCATTTTAATTTAGTCTCAGATCATTAGATTTCCTCTGAGCTGAAAAGTGTAGTTCTCACACACTCTCACACACAACAGTGTTGTGTAACTCTTCTACATGTACACAAATCGCCCACTTTATTAGAAACACCTGTACATCTGCTCGTTCATGCAATGATTTTAATCAACCAATCATGTCGCAGCAGAACAAAGCATAAATAAAACAACACAGATACAGGTCAAGAACTTCAGTTATTGTTCACATCAAACATCAAAATGGAGGAAATAAAATCTCAGTGCCTTTGACGGTGGCTTGGTTTTTAGAAACTGCTAAATGTACTGGGGAAAAAAATCTCACTGAACTTACTTGATTCAAATGTGTACATTGGTTCTATGTGAATGAACCGAGTTACATTAGCACAACTTGTTTTCGTACAGCCAACACGATTTGATCATGTATTTTCCTGGAATAAAATCAAACTCTGCACAGTCACTCGAGTGAATCATCAGGATCGAACCCAGGCCCCGGCTTTGTGAGGAGTCAGCGTTACCCACAGCACGATCGTAGCGCACCAGTTATTAAACAAGTCATTTTTCCTGTCAGCACCAACATCCTTGTAAGATCTGTGGTAACAATTGGATCACGTTAATACCATGTGAACCGATCATACTCACTTTATATCATTCAAACTAGTAGATTAGATACATCTTCTAGTTTCTCTTAACTCCCACACTGAAAACAGTGGGAACAGGTGGTCAGTCAGGACAACATATTCCCTTTTTTTTTTCTTCTTTTCAGTGTGGGATTTTCACACTGCACAACAGTCTCCAGAGTTTACACCCAATGGTGCGAATAAAACCCAAACAAAAACAAAACATCCAGCGAGTCACAGTTGCACAGAAGAAAATGCCTTGTTGATGTGAGAGCTCAGAGGAGAATGGCCAGACTGGATTGAGCTGACAGGAATGCCACGGTAACGTAAATAACCACTCTTTACAACCATGTTGAGCAGAAAAGCATCTCAGAACGCGCAAAGTTGAAGTGTAAAATTAAATTTTTCCGCAGCCCATCCGACACCAACAACCACACCACGGCTAAAGTCACCGAGATCACATTTGCGCCCAAGCCAATGTTTTGTGTGAAGCTCTTGACCTGTATCTGCAAGAGTACATGATTGGCTGAGTGGATTACTGTACGATTGTGCAGATGTTCCTAATACACCGAACAGTGAGTGTGTATGACTTTTAATAAGAAAAGTCTTTAACCTTTATGATTAAAAGTCTGAATTTGTAAGTAAGAATTTACAGCACCATTCCCAAGAAAAATGCTTGTGAAATACAAATACCGAACATCTGAGAAAACACTTCTGAACTCCCCAAATCTTTCTGCACCCAAGACGACAAGCTCTAGTGGAACTGGAGCCGTTTTCACAATTTGGATCAGCATAGCCAAAAAGGATTTGGTACGGTTCTTTAGGGAAAAAAATTAACCAGGCTCAGAGAGCTCTCCGTTTGCTGCTGCAGTGTAAACACTACAGTTGTTTTGATGGGCATGTCTGGCACGCACCCAGCTCTGGTTCTGTTTGTTGGCCTGTGTTTTCATAGGTGCTGGAATAGCCATTGTGAGCTCCATGACAACAAGCTCCATGGCTCTGTTCTGTGCACTGATAAGGGCCAAGTCAAATGCAGAGAGCTTACCGAAAAAGCGTCTGTAAAAATTTTTATTTTATTTATATGACCTATATGTTCATTTTTATTCATTGGGATTATGAAGGAATATCTGTGAAACATACACTTGTTGGTATACATTATATTTCTTTGTTCTAAGAATAATTTTTGCACTTTACTCTAGGACTGACATGACCTGATCATGTTTTGTCATTATAAATGACGTTGCCTTTGATTAGGAAGAAGTAGCAATCATAGTGAAGCTGAAGGAGCTTCGTAAAGTTCTCAAGGACAACAATGATAAACAAAATTTGACTGGAAAAATGCTATAGAGTCATAGCAAAGGTCCCCGGTCAGTCCAATTGGTTCGATAACATGCAAGCGGAACGGTCATGGAACCAAAACCAAAACCAAAAGAGTTGCAGGATGACCTGAAAGCAGCGGGAGCAACAATTACCCAGAGAACTGCACTGCAATCATCTCCATTCCTCCCACCTCACACAAAACTCCTTTGGTTAAAATAATTTAAAAAAAAGAGACACCTCAAGCATATCTAAAAGCATATAGCCAAATCCAAACTTTTTTGGAACAATATACTCCGGTCAGGCGAAACTGAAGTAGAACCTGGTCATGCTTGGAGAAATAAGTGTTCCCAAGAACAACGTACCCACAGTGACTTCCAGACGTGAGAGCATCATATTACAGGGCTGCTGCTCTGCAAACGGTATTGGGGCATTACACATCATTGAAGGAAATGTGAACGAAGCGACGTCACGAGACGTGTTAGAGGAGAATTTCATCTCACTGGCTAAGAAAGTTAGAAGATGGACGTACAAACAAGACAACACGCTCAAATACAGCCATAATAACTCAACAAGGCCTTGCATGACCTAGCCAATCTCCTGACTTGAATCCCATTGAAGATTTATGGAGGATTTTGAAATTGGGAATTCACCAGAAGGATCCTCATAAGCTTCGGGAACTGAAGACAATTTGCCAAGAGGAACGAGCCAAAATTAAACCACAATCTGCAAAAAGCTTCTTACCATAGACGTCTCAAAGCTCAAATGCCAACAAGAGCATTACAGCAAAACTACTAATGTCGGTACTTTGTGGTGTTTGAAGAATTTGTTCCCCAACAATTTTAGCTTTTTAAACACATCTTTGCTTCTGCTTATGGATACATAACAGATTTTCTGTCCATGTTTATAAGGCCAAAGTCAAAAGGCACTGCGTGTGTAAATTTGAAAAGTAGATATACAGACTGGACGTAGATTAAACAGCGAAAACTAAAGCGTCTGAACGTTTATTTCCCTTCACGGTATATGTAAAAACAATTTTTGGGCTTTAAAAACATTTCTTGTTTTTTTTTATCATTTCAGATTCTGGGGTTAAAACGAATCAACAATCTCGAATGACCCAGATGCATAGCTAGTAGCAAGAACAGGGAAGATTAAAAGATTGCTGTCAGTGCGTGATGCACAGCTAATGCTACGTGCTTAAAATTATTATTATTATTTTTTTAAATATCTTTAATGAAAACATAAAAAAGGTTCCAGAGTACATCTCAATCAAAGAAGAGGCTGTAGAATGGTAGTTCCAGGTCTGAGTGTTTTTATATACCCTCTGTTGATTTTGTACATTAATCAATGTAAACACAGCCATGCAATGTGCAATGAGGTTTTTATTGTTGCTCAAAAAAAATCAAAACACTAATAGTATAATAATACTAATAACACTAATAGTATAATAGTATTCAAAGGCATGAATTCAGATATAGAACTAAAGCTAAAGTTTCCTTGTTTTTTTATTTTCATTTTGAAATGAAAACTGAATGAACGCAATTTACATGAACCCCATGGCCATATCTAGCTACAAAGAGGTTTTTTTGCTTAGTTTGTTGTTGTTTTTTTTTTTTACCTCCAGCTGACAAATTTAATATAGAGACGGTTCTGTCTTGACAATATGATGGTTCAATACGAATTCCTACTTGCATTCAAAGACGAATCCACAGTGACGGACTGGACCTCAGGGCAGCCGAGGACGCTGTAGGTTTGTCCAAAGACTTAATCTGCCTTTATATTTAGCACTCACGAGACCATGCGATAAACATCTGACATACACTATATGGCCAAAAGGTTGTGGACACCTGACCATCAAACCTATACGTGCCCATTCCAAAACCGTCAGCATTTACACAGAGCTGGTCCCCCCCTTTGCTGTTATAATAACCTCCACTCTTCTGGGAAGGCTTTCCACTAGATTTTGCAGTGTGGCTGTGGGGATTTGTGTTCATTCAGCTGCAAGAGCATTAGTGGGATCAGGCACTGACGTCAAGTGAGAAGGCCTGGTGTACATTCAGAGCCATACATCACCCTGCAGCTCTCACCTGGTGTCCCACTGGAGCTAAGCAGGGTTGAGCCTGGCCAGTACCTGGATGGGAGAAAACTGGGGAAAACTTACATTGCTGCTGGAAGTGATATTAGTGAGGCCAGCAGGGGGTGCTCACCCTGTGGTAGGTGTGGGGCCTAACGCCCCAGTATAAGGCCTGTTTACACCTGTTATTTCTCTGATTGGATAGCTATCCGATTGTGAAAAGACCTGTAAACGCCTTCCGAGACGGATTTAAATCCGATTGCTCAAACCACATCAGCAGATGGTCTTGGACGCATTCCAGACGAAACCGGACAAGTCTAAATGCATCCGGTTGTTGATGCCACATACGTCAGCCTCTTTTCTCCTCCCAAACGGAGGTACGTCACTCGCTTTAGCTGTGCCGGAAGTAAAAACATCTTATCGACTGGTATAGCCTGACAGAGATGTGTGTGGCTCCTCATTAAACTGCTTTGCAGGCTGACACAAAGATAATGGAAGGTCCGGCGCCCCATTCTGAAACTGGATAGCCGGTCTTGTTCTGTAAAAGAACCCAGCACTATATTTTCTTACAGGTGTTGATTCCGAGATTCCATCCAGGTATCTAGCTAGAGATTAAAGATTAGTACTGCCGACAGTGAAAATGCTGCACATAAGTGCTGCCTTTTGTTGCGTAAGTGTCATAGCAAGCATTTTCGGTTTCTTCTCGACCCAAACAGAGCAAAAATAACGGCGGCTAGCGTTACAGTTCAGCGGAAAATTGTATTTGCATTTTGCGCGGGAATAGAAGATCGGATTCGTATCCGTTCAGCTGAAACACATTACGTAGCCAAGTGTAAATGGAACCGTTTTAACCAATCAGATAGCTATCCGATCAGAGAAAACGCATGAAGTGACCAGGTGTAAACAGGCCCATAGTGACAGGGACACTATACTGTAAAAACAGCGCCGTCTTTCGGATGAGACGTTAAACCGTGGTCCGGACTCTCTGTGGTCATTAAAAAGCCCCCATTAGCCCTTAAGCCTCTGCTGTACTGCGTTTTTTTTTTTTTACGCATACACCAGCGTAAGCGCACAGTCATATGTATAGCCTTTCAAAGTATACTCCATTTGACATGTACGTGTACACAGGCGGTCGACGCGTGCGCATTACAACAACTTGCAGTACCGCTCCTTGTCTACAAGAGTCAGTAGAGAGCAGTAAAGCAGGTCTTCTGGTGTGAAGGACGACAATGAAGAAGAATCACAACAACATGAAGAAGAATGCTTGGGCGAGCTCTCGCCACAATTAGGCGACCCATATACAAATCCTCATACACTTTAAGGCTAGAATTATACAAACGGGGGTACTTTCTAACCTACACTCGTTTCCGTTTTTTTTTTCTTCAACTACCTTGAGAATCAGTGGCCCATGTGTCACTGTTGCCACCTTGTGGAACAACTAAATACTGCAAAAGAATTAAATGCGCATGTGCGTCAGAAAAATCGGGCGGTGCACGTACACTGCTGATGATGAAATTTGTTTCACGCGTTCTGTACGCTGTTCCTAGCGTACGCGTAAAAAATGACGCATACGTTCTGCTTTATCTACCATGGCCCCCTAATAATCCCCATCCCTGGACTGGCTACATCACTCTCCTCTCCACTGATAGCTGGTGTGTACTGGGCGTTCTAGTGCACTATGGCTGCCGTCACATCATCCAGGTGGATGCTACACACCACATGCTAGTGGTGGTTGAGGAGACCCCCCCAGCATCGTCATGCTGGAACAGGTCTGGAGCTCTTAGTTCCAGTGAAGAGAAATTGTGATACTACACTGTACAAAGACATTCTATACAATTGTGTGCTTCCAACTTTGTGGCAAGAGTTTGGTGAAGAACCACATGCAGGTGTGATGATAGTCAGGTGTCCACATACTTTTGGCCAGACGGTGTAGATATAATCACTGAGTTTATCCAAGAAATAAATATGAGAGGCCAGTTGGATGTGTGTAAAAAGCCAATCCAGCTTGCTAGTTCCAGTAACGTTAGATGTAATCCGTTAGAAACATTTTTAAATGTTTAACGCACTAAAAATGAAACTGGAGTGAGAGCACTTTTATACAAGTGTAACACAACACGGATTAGCCACTGGTGATGTAAATATTAGGTATATTAAGTGTATATTACAGGATTTTTTTTTTCCATGTTTGCAACGTGGCCCTCACTACAGCTTCAATCCTGGTTCCGGCCCTGCACGGATCCGATAACCGCTGACGGGCTTCGTGGAGATTTGAGGATCAATTTGCATCATATAAAAGAAATCACAACCACGTGTAAAAATCCAAGAAATCAAGCGGTGTTTCAAGTACTCCTGACACCCTGAGCTGAAACACCACATGCATGACGTGTTTAAGTTGTTGTTGGCATGGGGCTCACTTTTTTTCTTTCCTAAAATAAGTGTGTGTGTGTGTGTGTGTGTAGCTTGTCTAACCGCCCCATGCTGAGGTGGTGCTCAACTCCCAACCAATTGGAGCAACACACACGCCCCTCACACTGCTGTTGTCAAAGTACAACCACTTACACATCTCTGTTTTAACTTCTTGGGCCATGTCGACCTTTACAGGAGGCGCATGTTTACAATCATACAGCTTCTCTAGTATAATGTAACACTGTCCAGGTTAAGAATACGAGTTATTAATCCGATTCATTCCAGGATTAAGTGGCTTTTCCAGCTAGGATAGATGTCTTTACCTGGAAATAGGCATTAGGGGGAACTGTTAGGCCTCAAGTGAAGTTAACATGACATTGTATTTAGTGTGTATATGTTTTATATATGTGTGTGTGTGTATATGTGTGCACACACACAAGTTAATACAGTAGAATAAAACGCCTTGCTGTGTTGCAACTCTACACAATGATCAGGTTTGTGTTTACATTAAGAGTGAAAACAATGATTTGTGTTTATTCAGCTAATGCAACATGGCTGTGCTGTCAAGATAAACGTGTTTCTATTGCGCAAGAAGTGAAGTTGCATTCAGTTTTAGCTTTCCAAATCGCATTACTGCTCCATGGGCTCGTGGAAGGACGGGCACAGGGCTACTTTAGCAGTAGGATCAGGAGCATGAAGAGGAGAGCACACTTACTCTCTGGGTAACCGGATCGGCGGCGCGCCTCTCCTCTGGAACACACCGTCCACGAACACGCCGTTCTTGCCCAGGCAGCGCAGATAGAAGTCGGGCTCCTCGAAGGTGATCTGCAGGTGGCGGCGCGAGATGAAGCTCGAGTGGCCCATGTTGACGTCCACGGAGCCGTGCGACGAGTTGCGGCCCACGGTGACGGAGCGCTGGCGCATGACGAACTCGAAGTCGCGGCCGTGGAGACGCGCGAGGGCCTGCGCCGGGGCCGAGAGCGCGTGCGCCGGCGGACTCGCTCCCCGGACCGGGCTGCACGGCGCGGACTTCAGGGCCAGCAATGCTCGCGCTCCGGTGTCGTCCGCGTAATCCGCCATTTTTTCCCCTCTTCTATATAGATGTGTATCGATATATGTATTAAAAAGAAAAGAAACAGAAAACAAAAAGAACTTGAACAGGAACTTGAAGAAATGGCTGAGAGTCGGGCAGCGCCTCGCTCTGTTGCTGCTGCTGGTAGTCACAACATGGGAGATGAGCGAGACACAACACCCGACCTGGATCACCGGGACTCTCAGATCCAAACCAGTGCACTTACAACATATCGCACATCTTCTTTTAACCTGCACTGTTCTACACTACTGACTACAACACTGCAACAGGTGACTTCAGTTAGCAGCGATGCGCCGTTTATTTGACGTGGAAATGGTTTCAAACGCGGTCACGAGCGAGAGCACGCGCACTCTGACCGGCGCACAAACGGTTAACGGCGGCGCAGTTCCTGGAACCGGACGACACGTGCGTAACATGTGGCAGTGAGAAATATCTGCAAAAGGACGATGAAGTCTCCTTTTGCGGCTGTAGCACGAACGTGTCGACCGTCTGATACTTTTCGTGTGGAATTATAAAGCATTTCGTTACTCGGATATAGTTGTGGGGTGTGCGGCAGTGACGTCAGCACCGACTGACCATTGGCCGCTTCCTCTGTTTATAAACATAGAAAGAACAAGAAAGAGTGAAAACACGGATGCGAGAGTTGCATCGTGGATTCTGGGATCTTTGTGAAAGTCGGGCTGAAAGCATTGAAGCTGCACACTATTCTGGTGAAGAGTAGGAAGTTTCCAGAATATATTATAGTATACAGAATAGATGATACATTATGTTATACACACACACACACACACACACACACACACACACACATACAGGTGCATCTAAAAAAATGTGAATATTGTGGAAAAGTTCATTTTTCCCCTCTGTAATTTAATTCAAAAAGTGGAAGTTTCATATATTCTAGATTCATTACACATAAAGTGAAATATTTCAAGCCTTTTTTTTATTTAATCTTAATGATTACGGCTTACAGCTCATGGAAATCAAAAATCCAGTATCTCAAAATATTCGAATAAAGAATTTATAATGCAGAAATGTCAGCCTGAGAAGAGCTCTAATCAGCTAATTAACTCAGAACACCTGCAAAGGATTCCTGAGGCTTTAATCTCTCAGTCTGGTTCAGTACACAGTCACAATCACGGGGAAGATGAAAGTAAATTTTGCATTTCATTTGGAAATCAAGGTCCCAGAGTCTGGAGGAAGAGTGGAGAGAAAATCGTGTTTTGTGGTCAGACGAGTCAACATTTCTAATAGTTTTTGGACAAAACAACCGTCGTGTTCTCCGGGCCAAGGAGGAAAAGGACCATCCAAGCTGTTATCAGCGTCAGGTCCAAAATCCAGCATCTGTCATGGCATGGGTAAATTGCACATCTGTGAGGGCACCGTTAATGCAGAAAGATATGTACACATTTTGGAGCAACATATGCTTCCATCCAGAGCAGGACAACACCAAACCTAAAATAAATTCAATTCACAAAGTAAAACATCAATTAATGTGTTTTCAGTATAGTACAGGGTGAAGTGAATTTTCAGACGGCTCTTTTTGTTTTTTTTTGTTTGTTTGTTTGTTTTTTGCATTTTCCATACTGTCCCAACTTTTTGGAACTGCGGTTGTATTTTGGTTATATTTAAATATGTTTGCACTCTCTGTTGTATTCATTAGTATGAGTTTGAGTAACATGTTAGCTTTTGAAAAAACCTTTGATCACAAAAAAAGCATTACAATTTCCCTTCAGTAGAACCAAAGCCATAACCACATCCTGAACATTGGGGGGTGTGGGGGTGGACCAAACCATTTGGTAGGGGTGGGGTCACAAATGTAATGGTCCTTTTTAATTCTCTATGAAATAAATGCCCAAATATTTATATATACATTATTTATATATACAATGCAAGAGCTTTATATTTAGGACCAAACGGTCAGTGTGTATTACAATACAAAAACAAGTTAGATTAGTTGGTTTATTATATTTCAGATTTTACTCACTCTCTACCCCCAGGCAGGCCTTTCATCTTATTATGCACAGATATAGTGAATAATATGTTCCAAACAGTAGAGCAGCCACAATTGTGTATACACTGCAAACTTTTTTCCTGCTCCTGTCAGTTTACCCTTTTTTCGGCTGTCCCAAAGAAAAAATGAATATCATTTGATTGTCTTTTCATTATTGTCATAATGTCTCTGTAAAAACGACATGACTGTGTCAGCTAGCCAGACAAAAGGACTTACAGAAAAATATGTATGCGGTTTTCAGTGTAATACAAAAGGAGAATTTTGAAGAAGGTTCATATGCCTATACAGAAAAGCAGTCCATATGACACAAAGCTCTCATACGGCCACTTGGAGTATAGTGTTTATGGCACCTTTATAGTGCACCTTTAAAGCTCATGATCACTACCTTCTGGAAATGGAACCCCCATATGACCATCACAGACAAGTGACAACAACATGGTGGCATTTTACAGTGTGTGTTGATTTGAGAACAGTCCACCAACCTAAAATCTCCTGCCAACAGCAGTGCTATGCTTAGAAACTGACACCGATGAGGGGGGTAGTGGACGATTTACACCAACTGTGTTAAGATGACCTATATTCTCTAACTGTACACTTACAAGATGGACCATCAAGGCAACTGTGCATACAGTTTTAAAAGTTCCACCATGTCACTACAGTGTCAGAGCCACTGTTTTTCTGAAAATGACCCACCACCCAAGTAAGATCTGAGCAGTGGTGGTGCCATGTTGGCCCCTTGCAACTGATAAGCAAGATAGATGTGGGATAGTAAAATGGTACACTTACATAATTCTAGGGACTCAAACTTGGGTCCAGAGCAGTTTAGGTTCCCTAGAATTGTTACCACCATTCAACCCACCAGAAACAACGCCCCTGTGTATAAATATCTACAAAATCCTATGACTTGTTAATATAGAATTAAATTGCAATTGGTTGAAGTCCAGAGATTTTCCCTTTTGTAGAGTATTATCAAATGGATGTGTTCGTAAGGATGTCCTCATGCATTGTTGTTTTCTGCCCTGGGTTTGATTTTGCTTTTCCACACAGATACTTGGATTGTTTTGCCAGAAATGCCCTGTCTCCCCAACAACAGCAATGAATGGACGAGCATGCTCTTGTGAAACAAGATAGTGCTGGTAGAAGAATCCAAACATGCAGAAAGCAAGCTATATTAGGCTCTCTGAATTTCCCGAATTTGTCAATGGGGAAAAAAATAGTCAGTCTCCAGGTTCTCATGTCAGGCATTATCCACATTAGGGATTAGTTAATAAAATTATTATTTTTTAAATTGTCTACACACATAATTAGACCTTAAATTGTTTAGGACATACGTTAATGTGATAGTTTCTGTCTCAGATCCTGTTCCAGTCTTTGTTCCTGCTCTGACTCTTACCAATTGCCTGCACACCAGTTAATGCTTTAGTGCCATCCATTGCTCTGGAGGGTGCATTCTCACTGCCTGTGCGACACCAAGGTCCAAGTTTCACTCTCCCATCTGTTGTTGTTTGAACATACAACACAGCCAACAGGGACTCTATTACAAAACCTTCTTGGCAGCCTTGTTTTCTTCAACTCCTGCTCCAGCTCTTTCTTGGCCATGTGCCTCGTTCACTGTTTGCACCTATTTCTCTTGCTGTTGTTACCCCCATTCAAGTGTTTGTCCTTTGTCTCTGCAAAGTCTTACATTGTGGCTTGATGACGAGAGCACTGATGAGAGAGAGAGAGAGAGAGAGAGAGAGAGAGAGAGAGAGAGAGAGAGAGAGAGTCTAATCCAGTCAGTACAGAAGCAGATTCACCACCATTTTCATAGCTACTCTAATTACTTCTCTATTACACCTCTGATTAGTAGATGTAGCCTCAACTTTCACACACTGTACTAATGTAGTGCTAATCCCTTTAGTTGGGGGAAAAATATAAGATGTTATAAGGAAAAAAAAATAGTACTCAAATACAACTGATTTTCAGCATGACATTTTATGTGGCCTCTCTAGTATTTTAGTAGTTCAGAAAACAAACAAAATTGCTATTTTTGTATTAAGACCCTGTTTCCTATAATAAATATAAAGAAATATGAGACTGTACATTTCTCTAGAATGTATTATTGATATCTGTAACACTGCATCACTGTTGACTTCTTAAGCTAATGATAGTTTAAATGTAAAATAAAAAGTGGCCATGTTTAAAGCAAGTAATGTATTATGTCCAATGTCATCTAAGCGATTTAAATTTTCTTAGTGACATGGACCACACTGATGATCTAGATCAAAACTACCCAGCAGAACTTGATGTCTAGGGGCGGAGACAGATTTGAGTCGATTTCTCCAACTCTTCATTGGTCTGAAAATCATGCTGTCCAGGATATAGGAGTACAGGAGGAGAAGTTTATAGTAGGTGGTGAGCCAGTGCATCCTGTTTGCGTGGTCTGTGTCGACTTGTCATTGGTGAAGAAGTCCACCTCCGTTTTGCCAAACCTGTCCAAGATTTGTGCTACCACATCTGGGTGCAGGCACCATTCCTCTGGATGTACGCAATGTTATGTAGACCAGCAGATGAATTACTCTCTGTAAGGCTAACCATAGAGGAGCCCACCTGAGGCCATTCCGTGCAAGTCAGAAAGAGCTTGCCACCCTCAGTATGACCACACAGTCTCTCTTCTCTTTTTTTCTGGTGAAACTGTGGTCCCTGATCCCGTATATGATCAGGATCTGTTTCTCCTTTGGATCTTTGACGGTGGAGTTATTCTCTGCCAATTTGTATTCTCTGTTTAGGGCCCAAATAGCACTGTAATTTAGATTTGTGATTTGGTGTCAGTGTCCTAATGTTCCACATATACTGTTTTGCTTTGATAATTTGGTTTACTCTGAGTTGACTTTGGTCAGCACTGCTGGTCTGAGGCTGCTGTGTTTTAGAGGTTTTGTGGGTTAGTGAGTCTCAGGACCATCTGACAGATGGGATGTAACAGATTTTGATTAACAGATTTTAGATATATTCAGAATTTTAAAGATCTTTTGAATAGGTACACTATATGGCCAAAAGTATGTGGAAATCTAATCATATGTGCTTGTTGAACATCTCACCCCCCTTTGCTACTGTAACTGCTGCCACTCTTAAGGCTAAATCTTTACACTATATAGCCTTTACCTAAGGGTAAGTCTTTACACTACATTTTGGAATGTGGCTGTGGGGATTTGTTCCTGTTCAGCCACAAGAGCATTAGTGAGGTCAGGTGAGGAGGTCTGGAGTTTAGTCAGTGTTCCAGTTCATCCTAAAGGTGTTCAGTGGGGTTGAGGTCAGGTCTCTGTGCAAGCAGCTCGAGTTCTTCCAGTCCAAACTTCGCAAGCCATGTCTTCATGGACGTCACATTGTGTACAATGGCACTGTCATGCTGGAACAGGTTTACGCCTCTTAATTCCAGTGGAAGGAAATTGTAATGCTACAGCATACAAAGACATCATAGGCAGTTGAGTCCTTTCAAGTTTGTGGCAAGAGTTTGGGTAAGAACCACATATGGGTGTGATGGTCAAGTTTCCATGTACTTTTGGCCATATAGCGTATAATCAATGGAAAGCAGCCAAGTTCTGAGTTACAAGTCAGGTGGGTTTTTATTGTCATTCCTCTATGTAACTTGTATACACTGGAACGAAATGGCGTTTCTTCAGGACCATGGTGCAACATGGAACAGTACGCAAGACTATATAAAGTGCAAATACACAACAGTGTGAGATGAGTGCAAAATAATTAATACACAGGACAGTATATACACAGAAAATGGACTGTAAACTGTAAGCTATTGTGTAAAGTAGCAGCACAAGTATAGCAGCAATACTGGAGGCAAAAATGAGTTCCACAGTATAAAGATGAAGCTATGTAAAGTGCAGTATGCAGTAGTACTGAGTCTTAATGGGTTAGTGCATGTACAGTGGTATGAGTCTTACTGGTTTAGGTGTTCAACTAGCCCAGGTGAGTGTTGGGAGGGAACAGGGTGTTGAGTAATCTGACTGCCTCAGGGAAGAAACTGTTGCAGAGTCTGCTGGTGGAGGCACGGATGCTCCTGTACCTTCTGCCAGATGGCAGGAGTGTGAAGAGTCCATGAGAGGGGTGAGAGGGGTCGTCCGCAATAGTGGTGTCTTTGCAGATGCAGTGGTTTTTGAAGGAGGTGTCGATGGGTAGAGAGCCCCCGATGCAGCACTAGAGACCCTTGCTGTTGGGTCTTGCGGTCAAAGTCTGTGCAGATCCCATACCACACAGTGAGACAGCTGGGCTGGACGCACTCTATCGTCCCTCACAAATTTGTTAACATTTACCTTTAAAAATTTCGTACATTACTAACAATTTTGCATGCACATACTCTGTGTGATGCTGGTCTCATCTAGTGTAGTCCTGCATATGATGGGTTTTTTTTTCTTAGTGTATTCCGATCCCAGATCCTTGTGGTACTGATTTTCAGTCCTAGGTAATCATAGTGTAATTAATGCTCTAGGGCGTTGTTTCTTACAGTAAAAAGGTGTTTGCTTTTCTGAGATCTGGCTTTCTTTTGGAAGATGAAAATGTTGGTCTTGCCTCGATTTTCAGCAGGCCCACAGTATTGCTCCAGCAGGTCCAGGTGCCGTTGTAACCCCTGTTCAGGGGATGACATCAGACCCTGGTTGTCCAGGAACTGCAGATTTTTCCAGTAACACCACTAACATGCTATTTTCAATTCAATTTTATTTGTACAGCGCATTTTACAATGGTCATTGTCTCAAAGCAGCTTTACAGAAATATATTTCTGTAAAATATATATTGTATCAGTGATGTACGCACCCTGGAGGTGGATTGAGGAAAGGTAGACGGTAATTACTAATCATTTTTCTGGTTGTTTGTTTGTTGTTGTTTTTTGTTTCCCCCTTTCTTTGGTTTTGGCTGTGATTATTTTGTTGGGGTTGTTGGATGGGATGTTATAATATGTGAAATGCGATTTTCCCATATGTATGTGTGTGTGTGTGTGTGTGTGTGTGTGTGTGTGTGTGTATGTATATATATATATATATATATATATATATATATATATATATATATATATATAATATAAAATATATTAGTAGAAATATATTTTATATTTTTCTTTCATGTATTGTTTAAATATACAGCATGCACTTGATGATGTCATATACCACATTCACCACATTTCAGAGTATGATAACAACAGTCCAGTGTGCCAAACAGAAACAAAAGCTCTTTTAAAGTGAGCTAAATCACGATCATCTCTGACTAGTTGCGGGTATTCAAACAGAGAGAGACTGTAAGCTTCAGTGCTCTTCCATTAATTAATGAGCCCTCTTCCCTTATTTATTTATTTATTTATTTATTTATTTATTTGCAAAAAAAAATTCAGGCCCCTCGAGGACAAACATTGCTCCCTGACATATCCCACCGGTGAAATCACAGTCACAACCACGATCCATTACACAGCCAGGCACAGAAAAACAAGCAATAGTTTTTAATTCTGCTCATGAATCAGCGGGAAAACTGCAACACCCTGCTAGTGCTGCAAGCATATACCATCTTTCATATTTCCTAGAAATATTTTAAGGAATAATTTGTAGACCCTAGGCCAGCTGGCATGGTTCGGCAAACAGGCTTTGTGTAAAATGTGTTTAAAAAAAAGCTCTTAAAAGTGAAAGTGTTACGTTTGACAGCCTTAGTTTATACACAATAAAAACTAATGTAAATACAAAATGCTATTTTGCCTGAGATATAGATCACAGGCAGTGTGAAATGCAGTGGTCTGGCTGTTAGCAGCTTTGCTTAAATGCTATAAAATGTCATTTTGGGAAATTGCTGCAACTCCATTACAGCTCATAATGTAATAAACATTATGCAAATAAGCAAAATAAGCTTTACTTCTCCTAAACTACAGGCATTAATACCTCTATTAAATAATATCAGTAGTGGAGGTTTTCTTCTTTTAATTGGCACTAATTAAAACCACAAATTGAACATTTTATGACCCACACTATCAGCAGCAATTCAGAACTCCATAATCTTAACATTTGAGTGTATAGTGTATAGGGTATACTATAGGTCTAGTGAAGGGGGAAAATCTATGAATGCCCAAGTCACCTCTGAATAATATAGCAAAAAGTAGCACACAAAATTTTTTTCACCGTTTTCCCTTTTCCTCCGGGTACTCCAGTTTCCTCCCCCAGTCCAAAGACGTGCTGAAGGCTGATTGGTGTTTCCAAATTGTCCGTAGTGTGTGAATGTGTGTGTGTGAGATTGTGCCCTGCGATGGGTTGGCACCCTGTCCAGGGTGTCCCCCACCTTATCCCCCGAGTCCCCTGGGATAGGCTCCAGGCTCCCCACAACATTGTGTAGGATAAGGAAATATTACAGGCCAGACAGACGCACTTTAACATCCCTATGCATTGCTGGACTCTTTATAACTCTTTATAAGTCAAATCAAATAAAGATAAACGAATGCAAGTTTTTCCTCCATGCTTATTGAATTATTTATTCAATATAAAATAGGAGTATAAAACAGACAAGGCATTGTATAGAGCACTGTCATGTACTGCTAAAATGTGTTCTTATGGATTAATATTTGTACCAAACATGTAAATATTCTCGCTTAATTGAGTTGAAATGATAGCCCTTAATGAAACAGTAAATCTTCAATTAATCAACGATATATATGAAAACTTAGTGATCCAACTTAATGATTAGTGTAACAAAATCACGGCTACAATGAAATCCTGCTGAACTATCCCTCATTGTGAGTTCTTGGAATGAACTTCAGAGTCACAGGAACTTTTGGTTGAAAGAGAGCATTGAGTTGAATGGGAATCTGGAAAGAAGGAGAAGAAAAAAGTCATTGATTAAGCATTGGTGTTTGGCTTGAACGTGGCCTACACGGCTTAAAATGCAGGACCAGGACTATTTAAATGATAAAAGAGCATTAATAAGAGACCTGCGTCTCTTTGCACGTCTCCACAGTGAAGTTCTGCAGCAGCTTCACGATAACCAGTTTCATGATCAGCAGAGCAAACCTCATTCCCACACAGTTACGAGGCCCGAGACCAAACGGCATAAACGTGTAAGGGTTGATGTCGTTCTCGGGACTGAACCTTTAAAGAAATCAGAGACATCACATTGTTAGGAATGCATCCATCTTTTTACATTATTTTTGTGAGAAGTTCGCAGTTGTGTGCTGCGGTAATGTCACAGAGGGACATTGCTAGCACAGTTACAATGACTCTTAATAGGAGAAAACATTTGTTAGTTCCTAAAAATAAAAGAGCAAAAGCTTTTTTCCCCAAACCTTCAACAGCCTCCAGTGACGTTCAATTAATGAAAAAGACAGTGCAGAAGTTCCAGAATGCAATGGTATATATAACAGTTGAGCAGGGATGCGGCAGAGACTCAGCTCAGCTAGTTAGTGATCTACAAGATGACAAGCATGATGGTGTTGAAGTGACTAGTTCAAGTTTTAAGTTTATTTGTCATGTGCACAAAATGTCAGGGACAGTTGTACATTGAAATGCTTGTTGTGAGGATCAGGTACTTTATAGCTGTGCAATACAAAATATATACATAAGAAGATGAGGGGAAAGGAGAAAAAAAAAGGATGTGTGTGTGTTTTGGGGGCTCAGCAATAAACACCCGTGTCCCAGTTATATTGGCAGTCATACATGTCCATGCCATAACACTTCCTCCATCATGTTTGACAGATGATGTGGTATGCTTTGGATCTCGAGCCCTTCTTCTCCTTCGCCATGCTCTTCTCTTCCCATTACTCTGATACAAGTTAATCCTGGTTTCATCTGTCCAAAGAATCTTGTTCCAAACCTTGGCAGGATTTTTTTTTTTAGCCATTTTCTAACAAAGTCTTATCTGGCCTTTCTGTTCTTGAGTATTGGTTTGCATCTTGAGGTAAAACCTCTGTATATAGGCGTCTCTTCACTGTAGACTTTGACAATGAAATTGTTGATTTGGCCATTCCTAAAGTTTCTGCTATCTCTGTGTTTTAAGCCTAATGATGGCCTTGCATCGACACCTCTTTGGACAGCCTATTGAGAGTTCACATGAACAGATACCAAATGCAAATTTAACACTTGGAATCAACTCCAGATCTTTTGTCTCCTTAATTTGTCATGAAATAATGAGGAAACTGTTTATCGGTCAATTGTCCAATTACTTTTGAGCATGTAAAAATGGAGGGACTATGCAAAAAAATGCCTGTAGTTCCTAAACGGTTAACGCAATATTTTTGTTAAACCCCTTGAAGTAAAGCTGAAAGTCTACACTGTCACATCACATCTTGACTGCTTTGTTTCAAATCCATCGTGGTGGTGTACAGCGGCAGAATCACAAAAATTTGCGTCACTGTCCAAATACTTATGGACCCCGACTGTATTAGGCAAACTGGTATGTATGCCTAATAAGCAAGTAAAATATATGTACAAGTAGGGTTTATATATAGGTAATACGAAGGTTTAGACTAAAGTGCTTCTGCATCAGTTCGTTCAGGTAGAGATAACGCGAGAGCTAAATTCCATTAGCGCCACTAGGGGGTCGTCAAACGAGTAATGTAGAAAAACAAACCACGTCTGTCAAAGAAGTATAAACTAAAAAAAGTCAACCTGGAGTTTCATTACAAAAATAAATCTGGGATTAATATGCAAGTCGTTCAGAATAGATTTTTCCTTTAAGAGAATACGCAAACCATTGCAGTTATTACCACCTAATCAGCCTGTCTGACAGGTCTGAAAATATGCTAAAGCTACACAAATGCCATTATGAAAAAACGTATACCTCTCTGGTCTGAACTCTTCAGGAGAATCCCAGAGCTGTGGATCCCTGTACAGAACGTATGTAGGAATTCCGACCAGAGTGTTTTTAGGAATGGTGAATCCATTGAGCTCTATAGTCTTCTTGCAAACCCTCTCCAGACGGGGAGCAGTAGGGAGCAGACGCATCGACTCGTTAATGGCCATTTCCAGGTACTCAAACTTCATCAACGCATCGTATGTCACTGGAGCCTATAAATCAGATACATTTGAGTAATTACGTGGGTTTTATTATTAATATGAGTTTTTATTATTGGTGATTTGTGTTTCTGCTCCAAACATTTTTCTTCAATCATGACTCGCTGCTGTGTCCAGATTATTCGGTTATAGTCGTCATTCATTCATTCATTCCTTCCTTCCTAGGGGCAATTTACTGAATCCAATCCACTTACTAGCCTGTTATTAAACGGTGAGAGGAAAGCCTAGAACCCAAAGGAAACCCACACAATCATGCGAAACTCCACACAGACAGTACCCTGAGATCTTGAGTTTGAACCGGGGAGCCTGTTATAGTTGACATAAAATAATACTATATATTTATGCTTACATCATGAGGAAAGGTTGTGTCGATCTCCTCCATCAGTTTGCTCATGCAGTCAGGATTAGTTGCAAGATTATACAGTAGATAAGTGAGGGTGGTGCTGGTGGTCTCATAGCCTCCCAGGATGAAAATGAAGGACTGGGAAAGAATCTCGTGATCGGTCAAGCCTGAAAAAACAAAACGACAACCACCAAGGCCAAGTCTTTCTTTGAAACTAGAACATTAAAGCTTTTAGATGACGCTCTACTTTCCTGGAAGTTTCCTGTATGTTTCATTGTTGCGACTCTTACCTTTGGTCGGTTGATCGTCTGCCTTCTCAGCTTGCTCGTCAGATATCTGGCTTTGGATCATGAGCTGCAGGAAGTCCACTCGCCTCTACCAGGAAAGGAAGGAGCACAAGTTTAACACCACTTCTGTTTATGTATCTTTGCAACATATTGCAGGCAGTGGGATTCCTAATAGACATTACAGAGTGTATATTTACTTCACACACTTTTTCATCCATGTTGTGCTGATCTTTGATCTTTTTCAGCGCAGCATAGAAAAACTCCATAGATGATTTTGAAAACAAGGTCACCCCCATTTTGGCTAAAACCGGAGCCACACTGGGAAAGATGGCTGTAAAACAAGATGACTGTTAAAAATTACATTACAAAGGTTGATTTGGCTCAGATCTAATTTTGTCCTTAAATGTGACAAGTTCTAATGAACTGGAATCTGTTTGAAAGCAAAACACCGATCATTTCAAATTAGATTTGAGGTACTTAAGACAATCAGCTCAAATCCAATTTCTTTGGTATTTCTGATTTCCTATTTGAGCAGCACAGGGATGTTGTCTTTTCCTCTGCAGTCTAAACGGCAATTAAACACATCAAACCTTTCCCAAATTGGCGGTGTCATATCTGATTAGTCAAATCGGGTTTTCATGTTTTTTCCCCCCTGCCCTTACATCAACATCTGAAATTTGCAGCAAGACAAAAACCCGCAAGAACACTCTGCATTCAGTGGTTTTTTGTTTTGTTTTCTTCATTTTTTTAGTTTCCTGTCCTAATAACAAACAGCAGACAAGTTGTCAGACAACCTCATTGTACGCTGGTGCTGCTAGTTCTTGCAAATACGGTATGCAGATTGTTGCTGTTTGTTCAAGACGCATGCGAATAATGCATATGACGTTACTGACTGTTTTAATTGTACACATGTGCAGACCTGTTCACACTAGTGACAGATATGGGTCACTTACAAACATGAATGTGAACTCAACGCAGAAAAATTTGAATTGCACAGTAACATCTGTACTGTTTCACTCAGAATTCAAACTATCAACTGAACTGCATTATTAAGACTACAAATCATAGCATGACTGCTGGGTTTTACAGTCGCTGGATTCGTTACACACGTCACCGACTTATATGCGAATATCATAATCTGATCAAATCAGATAGGACATACTAATTAACAGGAACAAGGGACTGAAGAAGTTGAAGTTGAAAAATTTCTTGATCTGGATGACAAACGGATCATCAGGGCTGTTAATGGAATCAATTTCAACACTGAAGGAGGCACTGGTAACCACATCCAGGGAATAGGGAGCAAAAGCCCTGGGGGAAAAAAAAAAGAGAGAGAGAGACATTTAAATCATTAAATACATAGTCAGACCTGCCGATTCTGAAGAGGAATAAAGTGTAGTCTTGTGGAGTCCATCTTTGATATAGTGCTTTCGTAAATCACTTGTCAAAGGTAGAACCTTTAGTGCTTGTATATATACAGGGTTCTACAGTAACAATCATCTGCTTGGGGGGAAATCTTGTCTGTTTTAGTTAGGATTATAGTGAGATAGTCCTTGCTGTAGAAAGCTAAAGTTCTTTGCGTAGAGCTGGTGAGCCCTGGGGGTGGAGCTGGTGATCTACAACTCCTAAGGGTTAGGGTTAACCCTAACTCACGAAACGGTGTACAATATGTAACAACACACTTAAAAACATATCCAAAAACTTATCCAGTCCGAAACGCCTCCTGGACTTGTGGCTCGACTCTGCCCAATTAGGAGAAGCTGGATCAAGTCCGAATCCACCCTCTGGCCTCAAGGTGTACTTGACCGCAGACAGCTACCAACCAGGGAGGGTGAAATCTAACTAATACGTGCTTCGTTCAAGATGCGCCATGCTCTCCACCTGCATCTTTTCGAACCACTGTTCATATCACAGGGCAACGTAACACACTTGGAGAGAAGCGCTATCTGTGCTGCTCAGCATATATGAGCTTCCAGATGTCAAAAATATGCAGATATGATTCCACCTCTCGATCTCTGGAAGATAAAGCTCAGACTCAGAAGTGCTTGCAAACAGCACTTTAATCACTTTCTAATGATCATTACCAGTAAAATAGTTTTTAGTGCTAGATTTGACATCTCCTTGAAGGACTATTTACTATTTGTTTTCTTCTTTCTAGTCGAACAAGTACCTAATAAATATAGTTAACATCACTGATAGATTTGACCTTGACCGAAGGCGAGGACACCACGTCTTTCTCGTGGGAAAATCAGAGTCAAAAGATCATGAATGTGAGATGGGGGAAGGGGCGTGGCTTCCATGAGGTCAGTTAATAACAGGGAGTACAAAACACCTATGAAACCGTCAATCACTTGTTGATTCATATGCTGATTGTCTTATCTGCCGTTTTTACTGGATGAAAAAAGAAGCCAGCTCTTTTTGCATATTTTTGAGTGACAACACTCAGATATGTACGCCGATGTTAAATTGCAGAGTTTCTACGCCAAATATGCACAGAAAAAATGGCAAGTCTTTATTGTTGTTATGTGTATGAACCTTTATCTATCATAAATCAGTATGTATATGTAGTAAACCTAGAGAGTTACCTTTGTGGATTATATTATAAATGTCAGTTTAAACTAACATATTAAAATAAGATCATTATACTACACTACGGAGTGATTCAAGGGTTCTTAGCTTCTTGAATAGGTTCTACTTGTAACCCTTTTTTGAAAGAGAAACCCTCTATTATAATATTTTTTCAAAGAAAATATATGTGTTTCTACAAAAGATCTTTTAGGGGACACAAACCAAGATGTAGCTTTAGTGTATATAATCAGTGCATTATAGATACAATAGAGTTTTTCAATTAAATTACAAATCAAACTTCAGATGATTATTCAGCATCCTAATTATTTTGTTAGCTACTGTATGGTCATCTTCGCAATCCTGAGGAAAGAAAAAAAAACAAACAAACAACCTTTTGCATTATCATCAGTGACAAAAACTTACTCTTTAATTTTGATCGCTTCTTCTGGCTTTCTCTTCTTCAGATGGTCAATTAAGCGATCTGCATATTTCTCAACAATAGGAAAAATCTGGAAGAAATCAGATAAGAAAATGTGAAATTGTTATGCATAAAGATCCATAATAACTATCACAAAATGCACTAATTAACTGAAAATATCACATGAAGACAATCAACATATTATAATAACTGGATATTCAATTAAATTAGTCCAGTCAGGCATGAAGGACCCTATCATGCTAGTTGCTCCTATAAGCTGACAGTTTATTTGGCTTTAATTAGTATATATAATACACATTTGAAATGAAGTAACTCAAAAGTGCACCTCCTTAAGTCGTCCACTTGTAAAGAATGGAGAGAGCGAAGCACGGATTCGTTTCCACTTTTCATCTTTTGCTACAGTTATGCCATCAGCGAAGGGACCAGCCAATTCCATATTTGTGTCCTACACAGAAGAGACAAATGTAAACAATGCTCAGTATGCTTGATAAGGACAAAACCTGAAGTAATCATGTTACCTGATGTAATCGACTTACCCTTCTATTAGTGAAGGTAGAGAAACATTCTTTTATCATAATAGCCTTGATCATTTCAAGATCCAAGGTCATCAGAATTGGCAGTCTTCCATCATATACCCTTAAAAAGAAATATACTTTTGATTATATCTGACTCAGTAGTGCTCCAGTTCACTCTGTGTCATAAAACATCAGAATGAAGATGTGTAAATTGATTAATATTTTGCAAAAGATTCTTAATTGCAAAAAATAAAAAACAACCACAAGGTTGTATTTACAGTACAGTCAACTAACAATCTGGACTTTTATTTAACAAGTTGCTGGAACCATTGATATCACTAATGATATTTAGCGTGTAAACATAATCATCAGGTTCTGCAACGCATTACTCTCGGGTCTCCCAGCCAGCTCGATCAAACCCCTTCAGATGATTCAGAATGCAGCAGCACGCCTCGTCTTCAACCAGCCCAAAAGGACCCATGTCACACCCCTCTTCATCTCCCTCCACTGTCTTCCTGTAGCCGCCCGCATCAAATTCAAGGTCTTGATGCTCACGTACAAGACCTTGTCTGGAACAACACGCCCCTACCTCAACACTCTCCTGAAGGCTTACATTCCCTCACGCAATCTGCGATCGGTTAATGACCGATGCTTAGTAGTACCTACTCAGCGTGGCTCAAGATCCCTTTCCAGAACCTTCACACTATCTGTCCCTCAGTGGTGGAATGAACTTCCAACCTCAATCCGGACCAAAGAATCTGTCACTATCTTCAAAAAACAACTAAAGACCCACCTCTTCCATGAGCACTTTACTAACCCCTAACCTGCCAACTCCCACATTATTTAAAAACACATACTCTGGCACTTACACCTCTACTCCACACACTTTACTTCTCTAGAACTCAATTGTATGGTAGCACTACTTGTATTGTTCTCCACTTGATATATCGCTTTGCTTGTATTTCCTCATTTGTAAGTCGCGAAGCATCTGCTAAATGAATAAAATGCAAATTTAAACATACATGTTTATTCTTGCTTTTAGGTATTTCAAATCCAACACAAATTCTTTAAAGACTGAAACCAAAGTTTGTAATCTGTACTCACCCCCAAACCTTTCCATATTTCTTGAAGCACTCCATATCGAAATGGTAAAAACCCTGAAATGGAATCAAAAGGGAGCAATACGCCACTTCTGCATTGGTTCAACACCAATATTTATACACAGTGTTACTGCTGTAGTGTAGAGTTACTCACCTTTATGTAGGACAAGAAGGTTCCCACGAAGGGCCATGGCCTTGGTCCTGGGATCCCCAGGTTTTTAAAAAATCGATACGGCCAAACACTGTAACTACAGGCAGATAACATAACATATATTAAGTCATGTGCACACAATGCGATACATTTCCACTTCGCTAGTGTTCATCCCCACTGCCTGCAGAGGATTGGACTGAATAAATTGAAGGACGGGATTTCCGGGATTTCCACAGGAGTACATTTTTTTTCCTATTCTTTTGTAACATGGGGAAGTCATTTTAGACTTGACAGCAGTTTCGAATTGGTGGTTGCGTACTATCTGACAAAGCCCTGAACAAACTTTATTTTGGCTTGTCTTGTGATTAATAATGAGGAAAGTGAAGGAAAAAAAGACTAACAGCCACTTAATCAAGTCAAAGTGCAGCGATAACAACTGCAGCGTTCGTATAGATGCTTCATAATGCTTCAAAATACAAGAGATGCCATTTAAACATATTCTTTATTTTTGTCTTTTAAAATTAAGAACATCTTTTTAAACACACGCAAACAAACTGCAAGAGTACAAACACAATAATCCAGTTTCTTTAACTGTGAGAACTATGCTAATAAAACCCAAATGTTTAAAGTCTAACCATGAAGTGAGCGAGTCACAAGGAACATTTGTCTATTGCAAGTATAGTTAAACACACATATGACTAATTAGACAAAAATGTTCAGGGTATACTTACATAAACAAAAGAGTGACCACCAGTACGACTAGACTCCATGTCAGAGACAGAGATGGTAGGAAACTCGTTTCCATCACACCACAACAACAAAGCTCTTAGGAATGGTCTGAATTGTCCAGCTGACAGTCGCGCTTCACTGCTTCCAGCTGTGAACTTTAGATAACACCTACAGGGGAGCATTTTATAGGGATCCAAATAAGGTGCAAGTTCAAAAGCGTAGGCAGAGAAAGATACAGGTATACAATAAAGGTGTGTTAGCATGACCTAATAAGGTAGAAAGTAAGGCTCTGGGGCTCTAAGGAGTGAGCTAGAACAAAGTTTCAGGATAATGTAATATATCCTGTATGACTTTTTGATTACGTAGTTTTCTGTTATCTCAGACCTGTTTATTATCACAGGCGATTGAATGAGTCCTCATAATTCTCAAATCAACAACATAAACTATTCTCCATCACAACACCAGTCGATATATGGATAGAAGATCTTCTTTTCTGATTGTCATACACAAATCCATCCTCTTTGTGTATCCTCTAAGCAACAGTAAGATCTTGTTAGTCGTAATATTAAAATTTTTCCTGAATATCTGGGAATCCTTTACTGAGGAGCTGGAATCTGTGGCTGGAGATACAGAAGTCTGGATTGACCTTCTCAGGCTCACTGTGACTCCCACCAAGAAAAGTGGAAGGAAAATGACAATGAATGTTCGAACTTTTCCAACGTTGGCCAATATTCCTGATCTATTTGTTAAAACTCTGCCAATGTCATATACTGCCTTCTTCATATCAAGCCTGGAGGCCAAGAGTGCCAAAACTACAACTTTTCTTGTTCTCCAGTACTTTTCACTGATTCAAATCACCTGGCTCACCAATAAGAGTTGACTCACTGCTATTTTCAAACGGCTCCTTGCTATTTTCCCCCTTAAACCTCAATAAAAAAATCTTAGCAAGTGAAAAATATCTGAAATATAGTCAAATTTATAGCATTCCTTATTATAAGATTACAATAAACCAAATATAAGGTCATTAAACACATTTCTAGACATTATTCCTCATTTCAAGCTTGTAGTTTTCTTATGGTATTGGCAGATCATTTAGCTTCTTTCTAGAAATAAATGCTTAACATGACCAAAATTAACCGGCAATAGAACAAGACTTTTTCAATCTTGAAATGAGTACGAATAGATTTAATAACTTTATATTTAGTTTACTGTGATCTTTATAATTGGAAATACTAGATAAATGTGACTATATTCAAGGTATGTCCATTTGCTGTCATTTTATTATTTAATAGTGTTACCTGACTACGAGGAGGGGAAAAACTGTTTAATGAAACCCATCTTATAGGTAAAAACAAACAAACAAACAAACAAACAAACACAACAACAAAAAAAAACATTACTTTGCATCAGATAGTCTTCAAAATCAAGTCATACAATTAAATCACATAAAATCAACACACATTTCACCAACAAACAGCCCAGCCCTGAAAATCTATATATAAACAGCTCATGATGTGAGTCTGCTCTTTTATACTACTATCTACTACTTTTATAACACATTATTGGCAGATGCATCCTGGACCACAAAACACTCAACACACACCCTTCAGCCTGTAATCTGATCATCTCTCTCTCTCTCTCTCTCTCTCTCTCTCTCTCTCTCTTTGTAGTCACGTGTCAGAGATTAATTATTATAAACAACGACAGATATACTACGAAAATATCAATTTCATTCCTTACCTCTGGTCTTTAAACTTCAATCCTGCTGGTAACTCACTTCTGTAACAATAACAGTCAAGCATGTCTATAGTAACTTCCTGGTGTTTACAGCTTTGGTTTTGGTGTGCACTAATAGTGCACAGTGCCCCATAGTGGACACTCAGGATTCAATCAGGCAGTGTTTTCACATTTATAATTGTATATCCTGTAGAGCTTAGGAACAAATATCCTTTATGATTTGGATGAATGGTCATATAAATGCACACATAAATGCTTAGGAACCATCTAAAAGGGATTCAGTTGGATACTTTCCTATACTGTATATACTGTAGCAGTAGTTGTTGGAGTCAGGAATCAATTTAAATGTAAAATAATTTTCATGGACACATCCATTCATCCATCCATCCATCCATCCATTTTCTATACGCTTATACTTCAGGGTCGCGGGGAACCTGGAGCCTATCCCAGGGAACATCGGGCACATGGTGGGGTACACCCTGGACAGGGTGCCAATTCATGGCCGGGCACACTCACATACACATTCAGACACCACAGACACGTTGGACTTGCCGATCAGCCTACCATGCATGTCTTTGGACTTTGGGGAGGAAACCGGAGTAACCGGAGGAAACTCCGCGCAGCATGGGGAGAACGTGCAAACTCCGTGCACACACAGGGTAGCACCGGACTCGAACCCCCAACCCTGGTGGTGTAAGGTGGACATACGAACCACTAAGCCACCGTGCACCCTTTCATGGACCCCTCAGCTCAAATTTTTTTTATTTAAAAAAAAGTATTTAAAAAAAAGTATTATTAACATAATCCGACTATTTAAACATTAGGCTCATTATTCAAATGTGTACAATAATATTCTGGCTACTTATTAAAGTCAAAAGAGCCTTTAGAATGGCAGGACACATTTGGGCCAACTTGTTAAGTTTTTGAAGTTCGGATTAAACCTATTCAATTCAAACTACAAGTCAAATGATACCTTTGAGGCGCCAGGCTTCCTGTGACCCTGTGTAGGATAAGCAGTACAGGAAACGGATGGATGGATGGATGGATGATACATTTGATAATGCTGGAGAGTCCTCACTAACAACCTGGGATACAAGTAAAGAAATTTTTCATGACTGAAGTGACAGATGTAATCCCCTGTGGACAAATAGGTACAGTATATGTATAATGTATAACCGAAGGAAAGATTTTGTCTTGCAAGCTAATGACAAAGCGGATGTTAGGTAATTAGTGATTCTCAAAGCAGGGTCCGGGGACCTCCAGGAGTCTGTGATGCATAAGAAGCGGGTCTGTGAATTTTTTGGTGGAAATCACAAACCATATTATTTGAGTTCTTATAGTTGGTAGTGTGTGACTGTTCCCTTGAACTGAATGGGTTTTAAGCCAAACCTCAATAACATGTAGCCTATAAATAATGACAACTTGAACCTGTTGTTGGTGCTCAGGAATGAAACGCTGTCCAGAATATTACTCTACACAATTAAATAATGGACCTTGTATTTGAATAGTGTGATTATGTTTAAAAATTTATATGTGGAATGTATTTTATGCTTGCAGACGTTACCCGGCTGCAAAAAGCTTAAGAATGAAATAACAGCTTGCTCACTAATCACTTGCCAACTGACTTTACAATTAGGGGGTGTACAGTATATGTAGATACAATGTATAGCTAAAAGTTTGTGGACATCTCATTCCACATTTAGTCTCCTGTTATAATAAGCTCCACTCTTCTGGGAAGGCCTTCCACTAGATTTTGGAGCCTTGCTGTATGGATGTGTGATCATTCAGCTACAAGAGCATTAGTGAGATCAGGTACTGATGTTCAGTGAGGAGGTCTGGGGTGCAGTTGGTGTTCCAGTTCATCCCAAAGGTGTTCAGTGGAGTTGAGGTCAAGTTCTTCCAGTCCAACCATATCTTCATGTGCACAGGGGCATTGTCTTGCTGGAACAGGTTTGAATTCCAGTGAAGGGAAGTTGTAATGTTACAACATACAGAGACATTCTAGACAATTTGGGGCTTCCACCTTTGGTACAACTGTTTAGGGAAGAACCATATATGGGTGTGATGGGCAGGTGTTGACAAACTCTTGTGTTGATCAACCCAAGGCTTGAACATACCAGGTAGGATGGTCTGGTGTTGATTCACTAATACAACCTCCCTCTCTCCTTGTTAGAATTCCCAGTTGAAAGAGATGGCTAAGTGTAGTCTTGGGGACACATATTCATAGAATCCGGAATGCTTCATTAGCTGTGGCAGCTTGTCTATAGGGGCAATAAATTATATATATATATATATATATATATATATATATATATATATATATATATATACACACACACACATATATATATATATCAGTCACTCTTCATAAAGTTTCATTCATATTTCTGTACATTTTAAATTTCATTGAAATGACTAATGAACTCTTTTCTGTGATCAACGATTTTTAAAAATCGGACAGCTGATGTTCCACTGCTTTGTTTGGTTTGCCTTTCTAGCTGTTGCACAATCATGGGGAAGTGCACTCACTGCCCCGTTTAGCTCGTTTTAAAGCAAATATTGTAAACTAAATCTAAAACATGTTCACAAACATAGGCAACCCGTAAGTGCAGACAGTGTGTCTATGGTGTACAGAACCATTTCTTTTGTGATATAAAGTGCAAAAATTGTTAGAGGGAAAGGGGCATTTTGGAGTGTTTCCGCACACAAATAATGAGAAATACAGAAAGAAAATGTGTCGCTCTTTTCCAATGACTGTTTTTTTGGGGGCTTTCAGGTCTTTTGTGTGGTTTTTGATGTAGGTAGGCTGGAGCACTTGCTGGAACCTGGCAACCATGGTTAAAGGTATTACTCCTTCTTTGTGTTGGGAAACACATTTCTGCTGCATCGAACACAGCTGAACAAAGGTACACTAAAAACCCACTCAAAAAGAACATGCTTGATTGTATGCTTCAGACTTTCAACTGCTATTACGGAGTGTGAGAGCATCTCAGCTTCATTTCGTTTGAGGCGTTGATGTTGTTATTAATTCATGTTGTCCTGCTACACCAAAAGCTATGGTTGTGAGCTGCTGGTGTTGATATGGGTAACAGTATAGGGATGTTTCTGTGCCATATCACTCTATTTAATATAGAAAGAATTGTGTTTAAAACCATTTCTGGGTGTCTTTAATAGTGTGTCAGTGGTCTGAAAAAGTTAATGATTCATTTTTAAGTCAATAGCAAACATTTACTTTCACTGAAAAAGTGGGAAACTGCCTTTACTTCACGGATGTTGATGATGTACACTAGTGCTGGGGTGAAATGGCAGCTATAAACAAGAACATGTTGCTTTGCTTTGTCCACCATTTCAAAAGCTGCAAAAAACAAAACAAAAACCTTCATACATAGTAACCGAATTACAAATGGTGCTGCCTCACTGTATAACAGCACTACAGTAAACAATGGACAAAAAAAACAAAGGAAAAAAGAGAAAAGAATCACCTTTATACATCTCTAGCACATAAAATAAAAAGGCAACTATTTCAAACGGAGAAAGAAAAGTGAATCAGAATAGAAAGCAACCGAAAGAAGAAAGAAAACAAAAATGAACTGTCCTTATGGCTTATGAGCGCTGGGAATACAGGTTCACCCTCCATCTTGATCATTACATCCAAAGACGTCTCACACGTGTCCTCATGCGAGTGGTTACGCATTTGAGACGACTTCATCAAACCAGCGACTGAAATGCTTTCATTTGTGCTCAAATTTGATACAGTTTCAGAAAAAAAGTGTACGCCCGGGCTTTTCTGATCTGCGAACTCGTAAACGTCTCTCGTCCAGAACACTGAAAAATAAAGGAAAAGCTCACTGTGACTAACCAGTCACTCCAGTCCTGTACTGCACAGCTTTTAAAACACACGGGACTCAGATCAGTGGCTAATCGAACCTGGTATGAGTTCCATCAGGTGTATTTGAACAGAAAAAAACGTTTTTTTTTTTGTTTTTTTAAAAAAGCACACCTGTGTCTCACATGGCATACAATTATCTGACAATATACTGTATACTCGAGTAGTACCTGTGACGGTTTGTACTACAGTGGCGTCAGTGACGGCTGGTTGTGATATTCAGTAGGAGGTCTTAAACTTAATATCTATCAGTAGCTTCACAATGAATCCATTAGTGTTGAGCTATATTATATCACGAGGTGTCATCGATGTGTCATAAGAATGATATTGGGAAATCAATTGCACACACATTGAAACGCAGCTGCATTCGTGATGTCGAAATGTTTCAAGTCTGTAATGTATAAGCGTGATAGACAGAAAGGGTTTTTAATTTTATCATTTTTATTTATTTATTTATTTATTTATGTATTACAAAAAACAGTAAATGTCTAGTTCGGCCATGTGTCCTTTTGTGTAATTTGTACTTTGATTGGACGATGTGTGCTTAGTCGATCTATTTTTAGCTTCTCCTTGAAAAGGCATTAAGAGTACATAATCCAACTTGTTCGCTTTTTAAACCGCTGCTGAAGCGGGCTGAAAAACCGTTCAGCCCCGATGCACACGAACTCGAAGAACGTTCCATGTATTATTATTCTTACAACCGATGTTGTGCTTGGTTCCACCAAAAATGTACAACAGCAATTAGTCTGACGTAAAGCTGCTGCTGTTGTTTTGAATCTTTTAAAGACTGCGGTCGGGGGGGGGGGGGGGAGGCTGGGGGTCTTAACTCGTTTATCCCAGCCGTCCCTGAGTAACATTTCAAATCACTCAAAACACTGACATTTTGCTCTAAATGTAGTACCTCATATCACCGACCTGTGTCAGAACAGCCTCCACAGGAATATTATAATTAACCTCCCTTATGCTTCATGGAGCAGGTTGATTCCGCTGCTGGTTTTCCAGTACATCATCGCTGTATTGTATTAACAGTACATCTTGCGCTACTCAAAGTAAACCGTTTGAAATACAGTTAGAAGGGAAATAGGATTTCTCTGAATCTGAAACTGGTTCGGACTACACTTATACTGTATATCTGTGCACGTAAAAAAAAAAAAAAGAAGAAGAAGAAGAAAAGAAACAAGTATTTGAAGAGACTGCAGTTGTTCAGCCTGATAAAAAAGTAACAAACTGAATGTTTAATTGCAACGCTGTGTGTGAGGATGACATGCGACACAAAGGATCACTGCACGACTGACGGCGAGGCTGGCTCGCTGGTTAACGGGCTCCGGTTGAGTAGACAATGTAGTAAACTCTGGAGCTGTGGTCATGGCTGAGTCCCACTGCACTGTGCTTCCTCATCACACCTGTCACGGTTTTATGATCTTTTCGATCACAAGTAGAACACGTGTATATACAAAGAGACACTGAAGGTGAGTGAGATTATTCAGACTTGACAGTATATACAGTATATCGTAATTACAGAGTGTTTGCCCTATGTTCGTAAGGGGAATAGTAGCAGGAATGCTTGTGTATGCTAGACTGTGAGTGTGTGCCACTATAGTGTGAGTCGCTGTAGGAATGTAGTGTGAGTCCCTGCTACACCCTGCTTTATCCCCAACAGGTAAAACAAGTCTTCACCTTCTCCAGTCAAAGTCTGGGCCTCCCAGGGAGGAACATGTACAGTAATACACTCTGCTTTATTTCTTTTTCTCTCAGTCCAGTGATTATCCATGAGTTCTCCTCATCAACCCTTCTGAGAGCAGTCCTTTCTAGTGCTCATGCTGAAAATACAGCTAAAATGTCTTCCCACGTGTTGTGCCTTTTCCCAAATCCCTGTTAGCAGATTGAGAGGTCTGTAGAGCGGTCCTGCTCCTCGGGGAGCTTCACACGAAGGATGAGAAGCCTGTGAGAGGAGTACGCGAGCCTGGTGCAGGCTGCCCAGTGGGTGTGTACACTCCTCCCATGCTGTGCTGGGTCACGACAGTCTGATAGTAGCCTTCTCCGTCTCCGCTGGCACACTCCTCATATGCGCAGGCCAGAGTTTCCTTCAGGCCTTTCTGCTGCCGCTTCCACGAGTTGAAGTAAGAGGGATCGCTCATGTAGTGGTTCACGAACGAGTGCTTGATCGGTTCTTCCTCACACTCGCTGTCTGTTGCCTGGAATATCAAATCACACAGGCAGAAGCATGAAGTCATGTTATTAAAAGCTCTTCTTATGACAGCAGTTTGCAGACTACCAGAGAAATATATAGTGTATAAACGGCTACACACACGCATAAAAAAATAAATAAATCACACCGCTTATAAACCTTTTAGCTAACAGGCGACAATAAGAATGTCTCAGCGTTTCATATGGAGAATGATCGATTCTTTGAGGTTTTCATCATGCGTGTAATTCAAGACTTCACCTCAGATTCGGACAGCTCTGCAGCTCTTTCTGTAAGGGCTGTGGAGTCTGTGGACACAGCACCGTTGTAGTTGTTGCAGATATCTTCGTCTGAATAGCGCAGACCTGCAGGGTTGGGCCGAGGCGGGGATCTGTCACAGCAGAGGACATAGTAGAACATATATTGTAAAATGAACATAGCGTATATATATATATTTATCCTTAACGGCTTAACCCTAAATGACCTGTCTGCTTTCAGATATTTGAAGAAGCCCAGAATTCTGCACATATAATATACAGAAATGAACAATTCAGAGGCAATGTATCAGGCCGATCCTGAGCTTGGGTTACCGTCTGTGCACACTGTCTGTATGCACACTGTGTTCACGTGGGTTTCCTCCTGGTCCTCCTGTTTCCTCCCACATCCCAAAAAACATGCCATTACTTGGATTTCCTAATTGTATGTGTAAATGTGTGAGTGTGTGTGTGTGTGTGTGTGTGTGTGTGTGTGTGTGTGTGTGTGTGCGCATGGTGTCCTGTGATGGTGTCCATCCAGGGTGGTTTCAGACATTGCATCCATTGTTTCTGGGATAGGCTCTGGAGCCATTATGACCAGATAAAGTGGGAGATGAATGAACGAATGAATAAATGACTCATTTATGGGGATGTAGTAACTAGTAAATGTAATTATTTTTGATATGCAAATTTAAATATTCAGGGCTACACGATGGTGCAGAGGGTAATGTTTCCACATCACAGCTCCAGGGTCTGGGACTTGGCCCTAGCTGTGAATAATAGCTAGAGATCAGATATCAGATCAGATCAGATCTCGATTTTGTAATATCGGTTCCACCGATAAATGGCGCCATCTTGTGGGCGCATTGAGAAGTGCATGCAGAATTGAGATTGCAGCACTGCATCCGAGGAGAGACGGGTTAACAACGGTGTGCACAGGTGAAGTATACTTCCTTTGTTTTAATGAATAAACTTTATTTAAAATAACAGCCATTAATGCACTAATGAGATGTGTTACATAAATGCTTGATATGTAGTTTAAGCAGCTTGCCACTAAGAAATAGAGACAAACTCATGGAGTCACGTAAACTTTTTATCTCATCAAAGCTTTTATTAAAAAAAAAAAGAGAGACTTTAGTAACAGTGCACATTATTTTTTGCACTCTTTCAGACCCGTCTATTTATTTGTGTATAAATAAGAGGTTTTGTTTTGTATGCAAGGAGGAAGTGTGATTGTTGTAAATAAAATGATTTGTTCAGTTCAGTGGTGTCGTTATCACTGTCAAAACCAGAAGTAAAACAATAAATAAATCTCTTCTGCATATTGGTTATAGGGCATGTAAACATGCAAATAAGCTGTAACAAAAAATCCATATCGGCCGATCTCTGATAATCACCCCCGGTCTCCTGTTACAATCTGTTACAATCACCTCCACACTCCTGTTATAATCACCCCTGCTCTCCTGTTACAATCACCCCCGCTCTCCTGTTATAATCACCTCCGCTCTCCTGTTATAATCACCCCCAGTCTCCTGTTATAATCACCTCCGCTCTCCTGTTATAATCATCGCCGCTCTCCTGTCATAATCACCCCCAGTCTCCTGTTATAATCACCCCTGCTCTCCTGTTATAATCACCTCTGCTCTCCTGTTATAATCACCTCCGGTCTCCTGTTATAATCACCTCCGGTCTCCTGTTATAATCACCCCCGGTCTCCTGTTATAATCACCCCCGGTCTCCTGTTATAATCACCCCCGGTCTCCTGTTATAATCACCTCCAGTCTCCTGTTATAATCACCCCCAGTCTCCTGTTATAATCACCCCTGCTCTCCTGTTATAATCACCTCCGCTCTCCTGTTATAATCACCTCCACACTCCTGTTATAATCACCTCCAGTCTCCTGTTATAATCACCCCCAGTCTCCTGTTATAATCACCCCTGCTCTCCTGTTATAATCACCTCCGCTCTCCTGTTATAATCACCTCCACACTCCTGTTATAATCACCCCCGGTCTCCTGTTACAATCACCTCCGCTCACCTGTTACAATCACCCCCGCTCTCCTGTTATAATCACCCCCCGCTCTCCTGTCATAATCACCTCCGCTCTCCTGTCATAATCACCTCCAGTCTCCTGTCATAATCACCCCCGCTCTCCTGTCATAATCACCCCCGCTCTCCTGTCATAATCACCTCCGCTCTCCTGTCATAATCACCCCCGCTCTCCTGTCATAATCACCTCCGCTCTCCTGTCATAATCACCTCCGGTCTCCTGTCATAATCACCTCCAGTCTCCTGTCATAATCACCCCCGCTCTCCTGTTATAATCACCTCCGCTCTCCTGTTATAATCACCCCCAGTCTCCAGTTATAATCACCTCCAGTCTCCTGTTATAATCACTTCCAGTCTCCTGTTATAATAACCTAGACTCTTCTGAGAAGGCTTTCCTCTAGATTTTGGAGCGTGGCTGTGGGAATTTGTGTTCATTCGGCTACAAGAGCATTAGTGAGGTCAGGCACTGATTTTGGGTGAGGAGTAGTAATTTCAATATTCAGACAAGCACACCTGGAAAAATGAAAGACAGTGTGGACTACTGAATAATTCTACTCAATTATACAAGGTGGTTATTTAATATATATATATATATATATTTTTAATTAATTGTATATGTGAATATGCTACAACCTATATGAACAAACTGGGAATCTACACTGAATGAGTTGTGGAAATGGGGTTATAGAATAAACATCATCATGCCCTAGAGGTGAAGGTGACTCTACACAAGAGGTAGGGAGTTCTCACCTGGTGCCGTTCTTCCTCAGGAAGGAGCTCTTGACATGGACAGGTCTGCTGTTCAGCTCCAGAGCTGTGAAGCCTCCATTGTCCAGTGTGACCCTCTCCTCTACCGTGGACACAACTTTACCTGCAGTGATTAGCATATCATCATCGCGGCAACACCACTAGGATCAACATCTAATACAGACCAACCTTCAGCAGCTCAGTGTATGGAAATTGATTATAAGGTGGATTTATCTGCATGACATGGTCTTGGTCACACCTGTTCCACAGCTCTTGTACTTCTTGTTCTGTCCGTGCAAGACGAGCCCGAAAACGATCATCAGCAGCAGAATCAGACCACTCAGAGCAAGGATGATCAGAAACCACCACTCCTCATAAAACGGGGTGTCCATCTGGGCTGTGCGAGCAAAGATGCACAAATAAAGACAGAGAGAGATGAGAGAGAGAGAGATGAGAGAGATGATAGAGAGATGAGAGAAATGTGAGAGAAAGAGAGATGAAAGAGATGAGAGAGAGATGAGAGAGAGATATAGAGAGATGAGGGAGAGAGAGATGAGAGAAAGAGATGAGAGAGAGCAATGAGAAAGAAATGAGAGAGAGAGATGAGGGAGAGAGAGATGAGAGAGATAGAGAGATGAGGAAGAGAGAGATGATGGAGAGAGAGATAGAGATATGAGAGAGATAGAGAGATGAGAGAGATAGAGAGATGAGGGAGAGAGAGACAGAGAGAGAGATGAGAGAGATGAGGGATGGAGAGAGAGAGAGAAAGAGAGAAAGAGAGAGAGCGAGAGAGAGAGAGAGTGAATTGGACTGAGCCTGATTTCGTGCTGTACTGGAAAATGCTTTTCATTCTTCTTTAAAAACAACAGCCACATAGATTGGCACAAAACCAATGTCCATACATTGCATAAGAGCAATTTCAAGAAAGTAAAAAAAGCCCTGTTTCTGGGAAATGACTTATTTTTTGTGTAAGAAAAATCTTATCGAGCATGTTTTGCATTAGAAAGGTAATCTCATTTTAAGAAAATAAATAAATAAATATATATATATATAATATAAATATAAGTAAATATATATATATATCTTAATAAGATCTTCCAGCAAATATCAAGCTAGATTTAACCAGGAACAAGCTACAACAAAGGTTTGCATAATTTTCCAGCAGAGGAACAAGATTATTTTCCTTATTTGAAGAGTAAGACCTCTTGCACACTTCAATTTTTCCAATTTTTCAATGAAGCAGCTATGTGTCATGGTTATGCGGAAATCCACAATGAACTACGTTATCCATCAGCATGTCACATGTCCCACTGATCACTCACACCTGTTCTGTATTACCTCTAGTAAACACCCCTATAGACGTTCTAGTCCACAGTCGCTCTCATAGTCCCTATGTTTTTGCCTTGCGTCCATTGTTACACTTATGGTTCTTATTTACACAGTTTCAGTTGCTTTTTTTTCTTTTGCACTTTATTCAATAAAAATCTGCACTTTCTACAATCCCTGACACTATGTTGCAGAGTTTTCCCCTTTTTAATAAAAATGCTAAAAAAATAACAATACTTCTGGTGCCTTAATTTAAGACAAAGTCACTTATTTTTATTTAGCTGTTTTTCAGAAATTGTTTTTTTTTTTTTTTGCTAATTATTAATCTTAGATTAAGGGATAAATTCTAAAGTCAGCTCAATCAACAGACCAAAATACTCATTTTAAGTAAGTCTATCTTGAATAACTGAGTTTTCATTGCTTGTAATAAGCACAACTTGCTTACATTTTTGCATTTTTGTCTAGATTTACGAACCAATCGCATTTTTTAGTCACTGGATATTTATGCTATTTTCAAGAATTCTTACCATGTCAGTTTTGCTTACCCCACTGGCAGATTTTTTTTGCTTGATTTTAGTAACTAGATTTAAGTTTGTCTTGCTTGCTTAAAGAAAGGCATTTTTTGCAGTGTAGGGGCAGGTTGGGCAGAGTTTCACCATTCAGCCATTCAACAAATGTTCATTTTCATAAAATTCTCATTATAATACTAATGACCTCTTTTGAGTGACCAAGAATAATAAAAGAAACTTTCCTATTTGACAGATATAAGCCAATCTATTGATTTGATCACCTTCCTAGAGGTTCCACAATCTTGGGGAAGCACGCTCACTGCCCCTTTTACCTCCTTAGAATTATTACTGCACCTAGCGGTAAAAAAAAGGGAACTGCAACAAACGAGGCCCATTAGGACAGGAATCACACTGCCCCATGCTCAAGGGATGAGCAGTAGACAGGACTGTTAAGGACAGGATTTCCAAATTGGGCTAGTTTAAAATTACTCTGCGACCACCAGACCTTGTTTTATAGTAAATAATCAGGAACGTAAGTGCAGACAGTGTGTCTACGATGTACAGGACCATTTCTATTGTAAGATTGATTGCAATTGCTGAAATAAGGAAAGTGGGATTATGGAGTGGATAAGGTCTCCTGCAGAAAAAGAAGAAACATGTGTCTCTGAATTTTTTTTAGCTAGTTTCAAACCTTTTGTGTGGTTTGTGAACATTCGTCTGAAACCTGGCAACCCTGGTTAATGATATAGGTATGTCTAAAATGAGCCAGTAGACTGTATGCTGGATGAATGTATGCTGTTGAATCTCAACTGCTTATTACAGAGTTACTCGGAAAATTCATTAGATAGCAGCCTATAGTTTAAGTGCGAGAGCCTCTTGACTTCATTTTGTTTGAGGCTATGTCATTATTAATGCCGTCCTTCTACTCCAACATCTATGGTCATGACAGTAAAACATCGGACTGTATTTCTCCTCTGTAAGTAAGCTGATTATCTCTAACAGACAGCTGTAACCATGTACTTTCATGGAGCTTTAATGGAGCTATTATTTTCTCATTTCTCTAGTGCTATAGAACCGGTATCTCTAGTACACAGTCAGACAAAACGCTGTTAGATAACAACCATGACATCAGCTTCAGTATCTAACCTGAAACTACTGATAACAGGGCCCTCCCAAAACACATTTCCTAACACAGTCTATTCCAGCATTGCTTAAATGGAAGTCACCTTCAGCAGATGGTTTCACATTTCATTTCCTGGTGAAATTAGTCGTGGGAATTGCTGGCAGTATGTGGAGAAGCAGTACAGAAAATGTGATGGTGTGTGAGTCTCCCCTTGAGAGAGCTGGAGAGAAAGTGGCCCAGATATGCCAATGATCTAAGGACACATCTTCTGACAAGGCTTGACTGACTGGTTGACAACAACGTTGAGACGGACTGACAAGGGCTCAGAGGTAGATGATGATGCCTGTGGTAAGAAAGGTTCAGTCTGGAGATTGATGACCCTTTCAGATAACCTTCTTCCTTTGATGTGTACACAAAAGTTGAGGTTCTTTGTGCTGGTGCACAAAGAAACATGTGACAGTATTCACCCTTCTGACTCAAAATTGAAAAGACTGAATCACAAACGTCTGTTTTTAAAAAAAAGTTTAAAATGACTTTAAAAGATTTACTAATCCAAAGTGCACAATAAAAAAAAATGCTCTCATTTATAAGTCTATTAGGTGCGTTATCCTTGTACCTACATTCATTGGTAAACCTACTACACAATTACAGACCCCATCTACCACATCCATCGATGGTTAAGAGATCATCAAGAGGATAACTGATGGCCAAATATTATTTGGGTTGGTGGACCATTCTCAGCACAGCAACGAAACTGACATGACTGTAGCAATGGGGGGCATGGTTGCTTAGTGGTTAGCACGTTTGCCTTGCACCTCCAGGGTTGGGGATCCAATTGCGTTGTAAGCTGATTGGCATTTCCAAAGTGTCTGGAGAGTGTGTGTGTGTGTGTGTGTGTGTGTGTGTGTGTGTGTGTGTGTGTGATTGTGCCTGCAATGGGTTGGAACCCTGTCCATTGTGTCCCCTGCCATGTGCCCCAAGTTCCCTGGGATAGGCTCCAGGCTCCCTGCGGCCCTGTGTAGGATAAGCAGTATAGAAGATGGATGGATGGATGGATTGATTGTTGCAATGGAAGTGTGTGTGACGCTGGTACGTGTATTGGTTTTGGACAGTATATACTGTACATTCTTTGACCATTTTATGATGTATCTTGTTGATCCACCTTGCAATTATGCAGTTAGGAACTATAGCTCACTTTTTCCATGCCTTATTCATTTATTTAGTCATCTACCCTTCATCAGTGTCCATATCTAACTATAGGACTGCTGTTGGCTAGAAACTTTTGGTGGGTGCACTGTTCTCAATCCAGCTGTCACATTAACATCTGACACACTCATATCAGCGACACATACTCTACCATGCCACTACCATTAGTCCACTACCTCCAGTGCTCCTCTGGTGGTCCCTTTCCCTTGATGGATGGGAATTATTCTGCATACCAACAGAAGGACTACAATGAGTAACCGTTTATCTACAAAGTGCACCTATACGAACACTGTATCTGATAAACTGACCAATAGACATGGAGTGTTTAATGAATTCCTGATAAAAAGAACCGCAGTGCTTTACTTGCTTGACAAGCAATAAATATGACAAGCCAATTCTGTTGTTAATTGGTCGCACTGCATTTCCCGTAGGTGATACTTTAGTCAAGGAAAATAAACTCATATATCAAAATGGAGACTTAAAAAGACTCTCTTTATGGAACAAACATCCACCAATATGCTGACAAGTGTCCCTGAATATCATTCTATTGCACGACTCACATAGTGAATTCCAGTGTAACTTCACTGCTGCTGTTTCATTAATGACTTTGTGTGAAAATCTTTTCCAGTGGTATTTATTTTTATTTTTTGCTATTTATTTCTATGGATGGTTAAAATAATGATTTACTGTGACCGACCTAGCGCAGTTCAGAACAGTTCCTAGTAATACCACTGACCTCTGTGGGTGTGAAGTGCACAAAACTACAACTAATCATGCTGGGATTTGGTGAGAAGTACATAATTCTTTCTTGTTTTATTTTCACAGAGTGAAACTAACCACGTGAGGTATTCCATATACATAACAGACAGAATTAATCAGTTAGCATTCTCCGTACAGTACATGGGTAGCTGACATATGACACAATGTGCAAGAAGCGGCTAGGAAACAGTTTTGAGGCAGCAGGCTACCATTAGGAGCCCTTGTTAAAAGTTAAAATTTTGTAGTTAATTAAGTTCTGTTCAGTTAAATGATTCGTACAGTTGCACAGTTTGCCCAAATGGCAGCCTGGCATGTCTCAACTACAGAAACAGACAATAGAGGGAGTATGCAGACCGTAGTGCTTGGGAGGGTTCTTTTAAATTATTGTGGAATACAAACTCTTTCTCTGCTTTTGCATGAATGGGGTCACATACCTTTCCTTTTGGGGTAGCTTTTTGACCCAGGGTGTTCATAAAGTGTGTGCAAGTCACCTTAGAGTCCCTGCAATGCCATGGTGGGTGTATATATACATATTCGAACAGCAGGTGATGAGGCAAATGTCACGGATCTCACACTAGGATTAAAGTCAATCACAAAAAGGACCATGTAACTCCTTTGCAGGCTGCTCAATGGTGTAAGGTTCGACTCGTGTACCTTCTTGATGCAAGACTGAGCTGTCACAATTACGGACGCAGTCATGAACTTGCAAATGGCCGCACATTGCCTGCATATACATGGTATGTACTACCATTTGCAACTCCGGTAGTGAAACTGCGTACGTTGTCCTGCAGACCATTGCAATGTCGGCTGAAAGCTCAGTGCCTGTCAGACATATCACAAAGGCAGGTGTTGGTAGTAGCGTGCACACACTCTGAGGTGTTGTCCGAGTACATGTTTTCTTCCTGCAAAGAGTCTGCGGAGAGTAAAAGTATTTCTCATTCTCAAGCGTGGGCAGTATCAGAACCTGAGCTATTCTTATACTTAGTACTGAACAATATCAGACTGTTGAGGGATTCTCATTCTCACTAAAGGAGCGTGCCAGCACTTAAGTGATTATCAAACTCAACAGGGAGCAGTATCAACACTTTGAGTGACAGTAACTATAAATAAAATAGAATAAAAATAAATAAATAAATAAAAAGAGTGCTGTCTGTTTCTGTCTGGTGAGGTGCTCTATCAGGACGAACCCTCGTGACAGCTTTGATACACAGCCTCCACTAACGCCAAATCAAACCAGCCCGTCGGTCCTCCACTCAGTCATAGAACCACAGTAACATATGTAATATTTTGTTTTCTCAAATAGTCACTTACATGTGAGTAAACCCTGACAGCACGTTCACTGTAGAGGAAGATAGACTTAATAACCAAGTATATTTGCCCTTAGTATTTTATATTTCTGCAATTTCTGAGTGGTAAAAAAAAAGAGAATAAAGAATAAATATTTCAGAATGTTCATGGACTTGCTTAGTTAATAAATATTTCTCAGCCGCGTGTTTAGCCGCGTGATAACTCAGCAGAGCAAAAACAACATTATTATTTATGTTCTGGAGTATAAAAAACAGTCGCCGTGGCTTTATCACTGCTGATAAGGAGTTACTTAAGGAGTCCATTGTACGGTTCATGTGAATGCACAACAATAGCAGGATGAAAACAAACACCTAAATTGTTAAATAAAGTCCAAAGATTAACCTGACCCTGAACTAATTGCAGGGTGCCACTGACTTTACATCCCAAATGACACACTGTTCCAACCCTCTGCTCTTCGCACGACACATGACTTCTTTCTGAAATCCTTTTTCACGTTATTACGTTTCCGTATTACATTTCAGGCTGAATTCAAGTTGATAAATGAAGAAACCGTAAATAGTAATGAGCAGTGTGGTCTAAATGAAACAGAAGAAATTTGAATAAGCCCGCTGTAATAAGAATTGAAACTTTTCAGCTGCACTTTACTGTAGTCTCTTTACTGGCAAATTTTAATTCAGGAATTTTTGCTGCAAATTACACACAATGTAGCCCTAAATGAAGTCTGTGCTGTTTGATGCTTCAGACTGAGCTTTTTCTGTGCATGCAAAATAATAAAATCGAATGAAAAGCCTGTGGATTGAGCCTGACTCAGGAGGATTTACCCGACATGGCAGCAGAGGGCGCACTTGGCTCGCCGTAGCCGTGCTCGTTGACGGCCAGCACTCTGAACTGGTAGCTGACTCCGTGGCGTAGTCGCTCCAGACTCACAGTGTGGGAGGTGCTGGAGGGGGGCAGGTGCCTAACAAAAGTGTCCCATAATCCCTCATCTGCAGGACAAAGTCACAGTCACAGACAAAGAAATGTCATGCAATCCCTCAGAAACTTGTTACATCTCATGTCTGCTCATTCCTGCCTGCTACGCTACGTTTGGTATAATAAATACTGGATGAGAACAAGATATGAATACATGCTTTGTGATGAAAACCTAATAAGACCTCAGTTGCTTATTCTATATGTTCCTGAGGCAAGTTCTTGCTATTCATTTCCATCAGATATGTAACAGAGTTTATAGAGACTGAGCCTATGACCTGCCTCATGCTGTATTTGTATATGCTATAATGGTTACACACCTGAAGGGCGAGCCTCGATGACATAACCTGTCACGTGGCCAGTTCCTGTGTCGCCCGGTATCCACTGGATGGTCAGACCAGAGCCAGACTTCGTGACGGATGTTTTGAGTGGGGATCCTGGAGATCCTGCATAAAAAAGGATGTACATATCTCTGAATAACCACAAATGATGTGTTAAAGTTTCAGCAGCACCAGATATGATTTATGAAAATGCAAATGTTGATGAGACCATGCATCCTTTTTTTTTTTTTTTGCTTTAACATGTCAAATCACTGTTAAACCTCAAGGGAGTTTCCTTTCAAATGTATTTCAGACTGTCACAGCAGATAAGAGTTAATGACTACAAGCGATTGTTGTATGGACAAAGGCAAGCAGAGCATGAAATGAAGCTTTGCTCTTTCTGTCCCGTGAGCCCATGCTTCTGTCACCTATTGATTCATGCTCAATTAAGCATTTCTTTTGGCCCTGCTGTAGCTATGTTACTGTAAGCATTGTGTGTCGTGTTAAGCAACATGAGCGGCTCACACACCTTGCACGGGTCCCGCTGTGATGTTGGCCTCGGCCTCGGGGCCATAGCCGATGGTTTTGGCCTGCACGCGAAAGCAGTAGGTCACCCCCTTTGTCAGGTCTCGCACCTTTAACCAGCGTTGCCAGCTGCCCCGAATGTCCACTGTCACCACTTTAGTTATGCCTTCACACACACACAATTTTTTTATTAGTATTATCTATTGATTAAAACTAAATACTTCTTTGAATGTTGACACTAAAGACAATTAACATAATTTTCAGCTCCAGGACAAAGAAAGGAAAACATCAAATGACAGAACTGGAACAGTGGCTTTTGAAATGAGTCTCAGCAACAAGATGTTGCTTATGAGCCAATGCTAATTTATGTGGGAAAACTTAAAGAACTAGCGAGTCCCCTGAGGGCTTCTTGGCACTTGATCATTAATTCAGAGGTGTACACAACGGCTGGCATCTGTGCTGTTTATTGGCATATGCTTACTGTACTGTGAATAATAATACTAATAATAAAATAATCAAAGCAGTGTATTGCTAAAAAAAAAAAAAAAAAAATGTGTATATCGCTTCTTATGGAATAGCATATAAGGCGTACCGTGAATAGGGGCAGTAGGCTCGTACACCACTCTGTAGCCCTCGACAACTCCGTTCGGCGACACAGGAAATCCCCACGACACGTTCAGAGTAGTGCTGGTGATTTCAGAGAAAGTAATAAAGCTAGGAGCACTGGGGGCTAAGAGACAACGAGAAAGAGAGAAAGAGCAAAACTTTGGTGTGTGCTGAATAATAATGAAATAATGAGCACAAACAGACACACCATGTTACGAAAAAGCAATAAAGGCAACCACAGGTTTTTTACTCTCCGTACAATTAATTCACAACATTTGTCGCCTCTGTGTTCTCTGTTCAGCATGTGCTCCCTGTTGCTTTGGGAAATGTCAACGACGGTACGAGAGCCTGTGTTTCTATGGCTTGTGCTAATGAGGTCACATCCAGACCAGCTGAATAAATTCTGAATTGTTTTTTTTTTTCCTTTGGAGATGACTCACGGGTAGAGTGTAGCTTGCGGGTATCGCGACGAGCAAGAGCCTCAGGTCAAACGATTCTCTGCAAGTGCACGATTCGGAGCGTCAACAACCGCCGAGTACATGATTGAACGTGCGACGCGTTACGCTGGAGGAATAAAACCCGACCTGATTTTTGTTTGGTCGCTGAACTTGGCTTGTTTTATGATTTAACCCGTTCAGGGAATGACGCCGGCTGATCTTAGAACAGGTAAGAGAGAGTAGAGTGAAGTGTTGTGAAGTGAAGTGACGCAGAGCCTGACCTGACTGAAGAGTGCGCCCCCTCCTGGGCTCACTGAGAGGACCGTCTCCTGCCGCGTTAAACGCAGACAGTTTGACCATGTAGTACGTGTAGCTGGTCAGGTTTTTCAGACGCACGCCCGTCTCGGGTAGAAAGAGGATCTTCACTTTTTCCGTCTCGTTCTGGTTATCCATCTCCCAGTAGTGAATCTGAAGACAAAGTAATCGTAATGGGGGAGGGGAGGATGTGAGAAAAAAAAAAACCCCATCAAAATGTGAGGAATGCAATCGAAAAGCTGTCCTTGCAGCATTCTAAACGTTCAATTCCATGCCCTGGTACATTGCTGCTTCCTGAAAGATGGCAGATATTGCAGAATGCACGTATTCAATAAAAGCTTCAGGAAACCGGAAAACCAATTCTGCTGTATTCATGCATGGGTTCCCTTACAGCCTCTGTCTCGGTGTCATGCATTTTTCAGCAAGGATCTGCTTAACCCCTGACCGGTCATAATTATTTCATGACCCAAACGACTCGGTCTTTTAAACATGCTGTCGAACATGATTATCTATTACAATGTTTATAAAAGCAAAGCGAAGACTGAAAGCATGCATTGCAGTTATCTCTTATTCCCAGAGAGATGGAGATGGGAATGAAAGAGCGAGAATCAGAAAGAAAAAAAAAGATAGAAAAATAAGAGAACAAAGAGGAGAAGTTATGACCTTATAGCCCTGGATGATGCCGTTCTGCGTCTCGACAGGGGGCGGCTCCCATTGCACCTCCAGCTGGGTGGATGACACCGTGTTGACCTGGATATTCTGAGGGGCCACGGAGGGAGCTGAGAGAGAGCATGAGAGGCAATAGTATAAACACACTGCCGACAATCACCACCCACAATAACACTGGTTCAATACAAAGTCCCAGCACCAGCGCACATATTGACATGTATTTATTTCAGAAAACGCACTTACACAAGCTGAATGCTAATACGAACTCGGTAGCACTCTAATATCACTCATTTCAGTTTCTTCTCCAGATGGGCTGAGAACTGAGAAGCACACCAACATCACAGATCACACTGACAGACCAAGCTACATTTCTACACTGATCGCTGAGCATATCAAAGTAGAGAAATATTGAATCAGTCAAGCCTTTAATACCAGAGAAAACTGAAGCATGCCGGCATGTTTGGTTTCATTTTCTCGTACAAAAGCCCTGATTATGTATGGAAACGATGGTAAAATAATAAGCGAGTGGGAACAAAGCTTCCGAGTGACGTCGGAAAGAACTTCATATTTGATATGCGTACGTAGTGCGCTATAAAGAGTGTTAAAGCCATTATTTCATGTCTGATATACAGTAGTGTACTACAGTATATAAAGATTTCAGATTCAGCTATAGCATTATGACTGTGTTCAAAGAGGCCGTTTGAGATTTCAAATGGGTTTCCTCCGGGTTCTCCAGTTTCCTCCCCCAGTCCAAAGACATGCATGGTAGGCTGATTGGCGTGTCTAAAGTGTCCGTAGTGTATGAGTGGGTGTGTGAGTGTGTATGTGATTGTGCCCTGCGATGGACTGGCACCCTGTCCAGGCACCCTGTCCCTGCCTTGTGCCCGATGCTGCCTGGGATAGGCTCCAGGTTCCCCGTGACCCTGAAAAGGAGTAAGCGGTAGAAGATGGATGGATGGATGGACACGAATTTCCGTAATTCTGCCGCTGTGCACCACCACGACGGATTTAAAACGAAGTAATCAAGACGTGATTGAAGTAAAGACTTTCAGCTTTAATTCAAGAGGTTGGATAATAACAATAATACTACATTAACCATTTAAAAATGACAGCCAGTGGAGTCGCTCCATTTTCACGGGCTCAAAAGTAATCGGACAATTGACCGATACGCAGTTTCGTGGCTGGGTGTGGCTTGTTTCGTCATTATTTGATGACAAATTAAGGAGATTAAAGATCTAAAGTTGATTCCAAGCATTGAATTCGCATCTGGTAGCTGTTCATGGGAACTCTCAATATGCGCTCCAAAGAGGTGTCGATGCAAGTGAAGGAGGCCATCATTAGGCTGAAAAAACAAAACAGGCCTATCAGAGCGATAGCAGAAACTTTAGGAGTGGCCAGATCGCAAATTTGGTACATTCTTAAAAAGAAGGAATGCAATGCCGAGCTCAGCAACCCCTGAGGTGTACACTTACGGACCTGACTGTAAACTGAAGCGGGAAGCTTGGAATGTTATTGATATAACAAGCAAATATCTCTGTGTAGATTAATAAAAAGCAGATACGTGCATTGTATATAGAACTCGCAGAACTCAGCTTAAACTTAAGAAGCGCTAGTTTGTTTACTGCTGATGCTGTGATGTCGACTTGACGTCACCTGCTGAAATCGGAGGAACTTGGAGTCGAGCAGAGCATCCCGAGGTCCCGAGTAGGAATTCCGAGTCAAGGGGGCGTTTTCTTTGGTTTTTCTTGGTCTTATGACCTCTAGTTGAATGCAGTCTACTTAGAAATCCTTAAAAGTGACTTAAAAGCCTTTCAGGCACCCTGACGGTCTAATTTAAGCAGGCACAATTATGAACTTCAGTGTTTCATTTTGACTCAGAGACTTCCATGTAAGCACTTCAAGCCACACCCACGCAAAACTGGTCTCCCTTAAATGTTCAGATTCATATGAAGCATATGAAAAATATATCCTGTTGCTCAAACAATGCAAGCAAGGCACTGATCATGGGAGCTGCATCATAATGCGGCTAATTAATGCTGTGCCTACACCTAAATCCAATCCTAATCTTAACCTCAGCTAAATAAGAGTTGCATACACACACACACATTATGGATGTAACCGATCTAAACATATACAAATATAGATACAAAGTAATAGTACACTATTGTTTATTTCCTCTCATTTGGTTCGCTGGTTGACTGCTGTGGCGATCTCCAGACCCATGCTCCTCCAAGTGAACTTCCAAGTTCTCCTGGCCTTGATCTTGTGTGTTGCAGACAAAAATATAATCGTGCCAACATATTCATTTCCTTCATTAGAAAACTAACATTTTATTTACGAAAAATATTTAAATATTTGTTGGTGTGAACTCCTTTAATACTGTTTAAAAAGCATCTCAGTGGGATTCCTCAAGAAATCGGGTGAGAAAATGCCAAAAATACATTTCTGGAAATTCTAGGCAAAAAGGGCATCTACTTTGAAGATGATAAAATATTAAATAATTTTGAAATATTGTGGATTTTTATCACAACATAATTCCCATAGTTTTATTTGTGTTACTCCAGAGTTTTGATAACTTTATTATTATTCTAAAATGTGGAGAAAAAATAAATAAAGAATGAGTGTGTCTAAACTTTTGACAGGTAGTGTCAAAACCGTCCCCAGAAACACCCCCAAAGCCCCCCCCCCCACAAAATTCCTCCCTGCTTCCCCTCAAGTGGTGCCAAAAGTTAATCATTAGGAAATCTGTCTGTTTGTTTGGCCGTCCCCCTTCCTGCTGCTGGGAGTAATCTGCCTGCCTGACCCCCTCTAATGATGCTGTTAATAACCTGATGCAGATAACCCTGTGCAGCTCCGCCAGCTGCTTGAGTTTCTTATGACAGATTCATATTTACTGCTTCATTAAGCCTCTTACAAGAGGCGGCCATAAGCAGCCGGAAGACGTGCAGGAAAGGAAACGGCAAAACTGTTGTCGCTGCTCTCAATAACAATCTTACCGTTGCCACCATTTGACACATTCTGTAACGATCAGGTGTAAGGATCACAAGAATAACGCCAAGCGTTATTCTATGAGACATGCCTGAAAATGCCCTCAAAACCTCCAAGTTTACCACAGCATGTTTTTGCTTACTATGATATTCAGAATTAAATAAAAAAAACCAAGCCAACACCTTGGACAGTATTTGTAGAAATTTAGTGGCGTTCAATATTCGTGAGCGAGTCAGCCAACCGACGCGCTAATGCATCTTCAGATAGAGGGCGATTATTTTATTTTTTTTCCAACTGAAGGCTTTTATCAGAGGCATTGAATTGATCATACAGAAGACAATCTGCCCGAGTCGGCACCGAACACTGCCTTTTTGTAAATCCTAACCCATAATGTAGTGCAGCAATTACAGCCTGGTTTCTCTTGGTGGGGTTCTGACGTCGTTGTGTCCTATCCTGCTGTTTGGCAGCTCATTAGATACAGAAAGATGCTCGGGTTTAGCTGTTTGCCAGGCAAATGGAATATTGCTCTACGCATAATTGCACTGAACATCGGCTGTTTTTAGCAACGAGGCGACTTGCGTTGAATTTGAAGAGCACTCAAATCCACCACTTCATTTCTTTCGGGTTGAAATGCCAGAGCGATGGAAAAGGGTAGTATTTTATGCTTAGATATATTGCTGCTCAGTGGTGACTTGAGATCATTAGCATGGAAGACTCTCTTTTAAAACGTAGAGGTAGTCTATGTGTCTGCGAGCGTCTGTGCATATGCACTGTGTGTGTGTGTGTGTGTGTATATGTGTACATGTCCAGTTCAGTGAAGAAACAATATGCTGAAACTGTCAACCAGACTTTTTCTGCTTGGCAAAATATCTATTTGAGCAAGGTCAAGCCTGCAGATATGCAATGTAATGTCAGAGAAAAGTGCATAGTGAACATGCAGACTCTAGCCTAAAAAGCACCCTTTTTAACTCGCTGCACAAACCCATCCACAAGCCGTGTATTTCGGCATCCCGTGACGTATTTCTCTAAACCCAACCATCATTTAGCCTCCTAAAGCCCCCTAATGTTTTCACTGAGGAGACCGACCAGCAGGAGAGTTTATAGACAAACCAGTCGTAAACAACTTGCTCTTTTTGAAAGGCGATGTAGACAAATTGACTCACAACCATGAATGAAGGATTACTTTTATCTACACAAAACAACCACAATATTGATGCGTGAACCAGTTCTCCAGAATGCCGCTTTGTTCTTGGATGAAAAACATGTCATGTCCTGTATGTATTAGTTCCTGTTTGTAGTGTGTTCTAGTCGTCCGTCTTGTTTAGAGGGAGGTATGAAGTGCAATTGCAAGTACTCACTGACTGACTCACTCATATATATATATGTATATATATATAAAATGGATATAAAAAGTATACATACTCCTGTTAAAATGGCTTTTTCCACCCTTTAAAAACATTCTAGGGAAAAACAGAAAACCTGTTTGGATAAGTGTACACACCCTTATATAATTGGGGACGTGACTGTGTTCAAAACGAAGCGATCTCATATTCATAAGTAATCATCACACAGCTGTCATCAATGAAATGATTCTGATAAACCCCAAATAAAGACCAGCTGTTCCTGTAGGATTTTCTTCACATCTTCTTGGTTTCATCTGACTGCTGAAGCCATGGTTCTCAAAGAGCTTACACAGCATGTACGGTATCTCACTTGTTGAAAGATTTCAACGAGGAGAGGAGTATAAAAGATTTTCCAAAACATTAGATGTACCAGGGAACACTGTGAAGGCCATCATCATCAACAAATAGAGAAAATGGAGCACCACAGTGATATTAGCAAGAACAGGACGTCCTTCCATAATTTATAAAAGGACAAGACAAATAATTACCAGGGAGGCTGACTAAGAGACCTACAACAACATTAAAGGAGCTGCAGGAATATCTGACGAGTACTGATTTACTCTCTGCATGTGACAACAATCTCTCATATTCCTCACATGTCTGGTTTTGGGGGAGGGAGGCTAGATGGAAGCCCTTTCTCACAAAAAATAAAAACATTAGAGCTGAACTAAATCTCCCCAAACCATGTGGCAAAATGTATTATGGTCTGATGAGACCAATTCCAAAATGTATGTTGGTGCAACAAAAAAAAGCACTTCACCAAAAGAACACCATATCCAAGGTGAAGCATGGTGGTGGCAGCGTCATGCTTTAGGGCTGCTTTTCTTCAGCCAGAACTGGGGTTCTTATCAAGGTGGAGGGAATCATGAAGAGCTACAAATACCAGTCGATTTTAGTGCAAAACCTTCAGTCAAGTCAAGATGAGCCATGCTGATAGACAAAGTGGTATAATAAAACCAAAAGGTGCTTCAACATAGTATTAGTTTAGGGGTGTGCACACTTATGCAACTGGGTTATTGTAAGTTTTTTATATTTCCTTTTTCCCTAAATTTAAAAAAAATTAAATATTTTTGCACTTTATTTGTATGCTTTTGCAATTTCACATTAAATCTGAGATGAAAAGATAAATCTGACATGATTTAGCTTCGTTTCTTATGTTTATTTCACAAAAACCTGCCATTTTAACAGGGGTGTGTGGACTTTCTTATATCCACTGTAGTTCTGAGTTTACTTATAATTCTTCACTGTTTGACTCATACCCATGATCTCCCATGGTACCTTATCAGCACAAACTCTGGCCCCAAAACATTTTGTTGTTATCAGCCATTTTGTCTGCCTTTTGACAAGAACAAGATATCTGTTTAGCACAGACTAAATCCTGTCTTGGTTGTTTTGTCTTTTTTCCACTGTGTTGTCATGCTTTTATGTGCAGAGTGCTGAGTGCCAAAGACAACAAGGTTTGTATTAATGAAATGTTAAGAAGTGAAATTCGTCTTCACGTGCTATACATAAAACAGCCAAAGCTGATGATTACCTGCTTCTCCTACAAACACCTCCACCGGAGCGCTAGCAGGACTCTCGCCAATGATGTTGTAGGCCGTCATCACGATTTCGTAGCGTTGGTATTTCTGCAGCTCTGTGAAACAAGGCATTGGTATAAAAGGCAAAATCAAATAATTTCTTCACTGACACAATGCAAGTTTCAGATGTCCATCCTGGAAAAGACTGTGTTCTAGGAAACTTCAATACTTTCCAAAGTTTGTATTTAAATAGGCGAAAATTATGTTAATAGGTTGATGATGATGTACCGTGACTTAAGGCAACCAACCCTGCTTGAAAAAAACAAACAAACAAAAAAACAATAGAAACCATTACAGAAATTCTAATGGTTATCACTACAAATACCATTACAAACCATCAGCTAATTATTAAAACCATTACCATTATTGTTCCTTAATGGTATCCACTAGACATAACATGCCACCAATAGAAGTCAACAAATTACCAGTAGAGAACCACAGGGACTATTATTGTTTACATTAAAACCAATACAATTCCCACTATAACCATTAAAACCATTACACATTCTATAAGGGTTTCTATTGATTTTATTTTCATATATTCTAAATTCTATCTTCAGGATCTTTAGCATACAGATAAAGACTTTATTCATTTAAACCGCGAGAGCTTATGCTCCTAGAGACAATTCGACAATGACAAGTGTTCATACTTTTTTGCCATAGTATCATTCTGGCATCTTAACAAATCTACTCAGAATGCAATAGGAAGCACTTGAATCTATGATTAGTTCATGGAACAGGACTCTGTCTCACTTTAAACCTTATATCGAAACTAGACAGTTCCTTGTAAGTAAAGATTACAAGATTTGCCTTGTCTTCTGGAGGCAGAGAGTATCATCGACTTGGCTTTTTGTCAGAATGAATAGGAAAACGTCATTTGGACTTGGCCTAATTCAGGGAGAAGAGTGAATACAACTTACGGGTGAGTTCGAATTCCGTCAGTGAAGGATTGCTCACAGTCTTCACGGTACTTTTGGCTTGACAGGTACAGAGAATGGAAAAGAAATAAATGAGGAATATAGTGCAAAAAGATCAGACAAGACGGAAATCTAAAATCAAAGAGTTATTTCATCATGGCTGTAATTTTTGCGTTTTGACCCGAACCCCCCCTCCCCCTCATCAGATTTCTTCACAGGATCGATGAAATCCCACAATACTTACATCTACATGGACATGAAGCAAACCCCAAGAGCAAAACCAAAGAGACTGAGTGATTAATGATTCAACAATCAATATAGAGCAGAGCATCAACTTGGTTGAACTACGCCGCTAATAAGACGTCTAGAACATATTGCTTCTCTGGCTGGGATGTAAATTTTTAAAGAAGATGGTTGAATTTAGGGCTGTGCTTCATGTAAGGGTGGCATGTTGGTGCAGTGGGTAGTGTTGCTGCCTTATAGCTCCAAGGTCCTTGGTTCGATCTTGAGCTCAGTTACAATCTGTGTGAAGTGTGGCATGATCTTCTCATGTCCGTGTGGATTTCCTCTGCTTTCTCTGGCATCCTTCAAACACTTCTACTCCAAACTGCACCTAGATGTCAATGTGTGTATGGTGCCCATTTAGGATGTATTCCCACCTCATGTCCAGTGTTCCTGGCAGAAGCTCACAATCCACTGGGATACTGAATAGGATAAAGCAGTTACTGAAGATGAATGAAAGAATGAGCATGGCATCTCTTCAAGTATTTGTGTTTCATTCCCATATCATGAGTCTGACACGGTCATATCACGGCAAACCAGTGACTACAGTTCCCATCCTGCAATGCGGGCTACAAACATGGCCGCCATGGACCGCAATTCCCAGAACACTCATCCGTTCTAATCACGCACACCTGCATCCAATCTCACACACAATCACACCACAGTTTAAAAAGGACTTTCGAGTCATTCACTCTTTGCGAAGTATTGAATGTTATCACCGTACCAAATGTTTGTACCCCGTTCCTCATTTTGTTTCATGTTCTTTGATTTTGTTTCTGGTTCCTCGATCTCGATCCTTGCCTTGCCTCGTTTATGCCTGTTTGCAGATCGCCTGACCCATTGCCTGTTTTTGACCACGTTATTGTCTCTTGATTTGGATTTGTCTGCCTCCCTCTCTTTATTAAAAGCTCTTATCTGCACTTTCCTCCATCCTAACCTTCATTACTTTATTAACGTGACAGACACACACAGCACATCAAAACTGCTTTAAGTAGAATGCTCCTGAAAGACACAAAGGGCCTTATCTGATTTGATTTTTTTTTTTTTTTTGCAGTACCTGCTGACTTCTGAACATGAGCTGTTAAGATTGCGCAAACAGGGCAGAGTTGTGGAAATTTGCTCACGGATCATCGCATGAGAGATTGAACAAAGCAGCACTTAGCAGGGAGAGAGAACAAGAGCAGGAAGATGACAAGAGAAGGGGGTAAAAAAAAGCAAAGAATGATGAGAATAGTGGACAAGAAGGTGAGGAAGAAGGGGGGAAAAAACCCAGAATACACTTCACTTTTCCTGAAACTGGTGAAAAGAAGAGAAGAGTGTTAAATGCGCGTCCGTGCTTGGCTGCTCCAGACTTGTGCACTTAAATGCTGTCAACACTGCCGAGTCCAATTTGGCAATGGAGATTTAAAGGCTGTATTGAACATACAGTGAGGAGCGCGAGGGCATGCTCGGTGCCAATAGCTTTGAGCTTGTACTCATGATTCGGTCTCTCACGTGGCCCAGGGACCCAAAGAGCTCATTTTGGCTGAGAAGATGACTCGCCGACCTTCAGCAACACAGTTAGGGAAAACATTCAATTAATTTTACTGCCTTTTGACCACAGGCTTCAGTGTATTAACACATTTCTAATCTCTAAAAAACTTACTTTTATCTTATCTTATTAGTAACCTGAAGGTCCATTCTATTATGTTGTTGTTCAAATGTAAGTTAATGTTATACATATCCACTTATTAACTGATTAACCAGTAGTGACCATTTTGTGAAGGTTGTGGTGGATCTGGAGCCTGTTCTGGGAGCGCTGGGTGTGAGGTCAGGATGAAATACACCCTGGATTTCATACGCAAATTCACAAACTCGGGGCAATTTACTGCTGCCAATCGACTGATCAGCATGTTTAAAAGATGCGAGAAGAACCCGAAGAACCTGAAGGAAACCAACGTGGACATTATGAGGAGAATGTTAAAAACACAGAGAGCAACCCGAGCAATCAGGATCGAATCAGGGATCCTGGAGCTGTGAGACAGCCATACTACACCCTACCCCATGGTGTCACCCTGTTATAAATGTGTTCATTAAGTGTCACTATGTGAAAGATTTTACGCCAAATGTTCAAATAATGCAACATGGCTTAATATCTTTAAAATAATCACAGAACTGTCAGATAGAGTTGTATAACCTCAATGTTATCATGATATTAAGAACTTGTTTTTGAAACTTGCTTCAGCCTCAGAGGTCAGCGTGTGTATGTAGCACATTAGATGCCTGGCCCCTACCTGTCAGGTCTGCCCGTGCTGAAGTGCTGTTGATGGTCTTCTTGGCCTCCTGCGGCATGCTGTCATACTGAAGTTCGCGGTAATACAGCCGGTAGCCCACCAGCACTCCGTTCACGCTCTCCTCCTTTGGTGGCTGCAACATTGCAGATTAAATTAAAGGTCACATACACCCTCGCTGACCTTGTGCTCCCTATTAAAGACCTGGTCCAAGGGAGTGGGAAAAAGAAGATAGACGGGCGGTAGGGATGGGTTCTGCTGCATGCTGTCTGTGTGGCAGCCACTCTGTGAAGCAGATGGTAATAATTTTATTTCTGGGCTGGTGGCTCATTAACAAAAGCTCTGCGTTGGAACTAATCAAGCAGGCGACGCCCCCGATAAAGCAGCCAGTCAGACAGACAGACCAGCCTGCCCTCATAAGTCAGCGGAGAAAGGTTTCGGCTGCTAATTAATATCCCTTTGGTGTTTGCGTGGGTAATAATTATCGCGGTCCTGCCTGAGTCCTCATGAAAATGTGTTATCAATACTTCATGTGGCTGAGATAGACAAAGCTGCGGGACGAATACCAAGCGAGCCACGACAAGCCCCTCGGCACGTCCTGCCGAAGAGGGCCGTTCGTCAATGAAAACCAGATAATTAAACAGATAATGGCTGTAACGCGTGGATTTAACGGACCATTATCTCCACCAAGCCAGCCCATCTCCTCAGACTTGAATGGTCTGCTTGAAACGCTGCAAGTAAACATGCATCTGTGCACACTTAATAGTTCCTGAATCTTATTAGAAGGGATGACGAAGAGGGAGAAAAAAAAAGTGCAATCGTACCTGCCACTGCACCAGAACTGAGGTAGTGGTGGAGGGCTTCACCGACTGAATAACAGGAGCCTCATCCGGGACTGCCAGGAAATAAAAAGAAACAGGATCTATGAATATACTTTATTTTTTTCCAATCTCAAATAGCCTAATACAGGGATCTCTAATTTTATGCAAAACAGGGTTACACTTAATAGTCTGTGAAGGCCAAGATCAGCTGATTATACATGTGGAAATTCTGTAAAAGCGCTGGTTTGGCCCCTATTGAGCTGGAATGAAAAATGTGCAGGCACCCTGGTCGTTTGTAGATAAGACTGAAGTTCCCCGGCTTAATATCACAAATGTTACCAAACATTACCTAGCCTTACAGTTAACTCGTGCTAAATCAACAAGCCCATTTGTCAGTTAAATACAAGTTGGATTTCACTTTTAGACTAATAATTTGCACGGGCATATCCATAACAGTTCATATCATCAGTAGTCAAAACTTTGAAAATATACCATAACAACCATTTGCGTACATTTATGGCGTTTGGCAGACACCCTTATCCAGAGCAACTCACATTTATTTAATTTATTCCACTGAGAAGTTATGGGTTAAAGGCCTTGCCCAAGGCCTCAGCAGTGGCAGCTTGGCAATGCCAGGATTTTGCCTTCTCATGACCTTCTGATTTATTAACCTCTGAGCTATTTTTGTCACATACTTTAGCTACTTTAACTAGCCCTTTAGTTAACCTCTAGTAAACTATCGAGGGATTTCAGTCCAGAGAGCCTTGTTTATAAAACACACCTGAAATTCATTCGAAATGTATTCTTAAGAAAAGTTCTCGGCATTTGCTTAGGAACGATATATAAAAACGGGTGTACGATTGAATGTACGCATGTGCGACATGTATAAATCAAACATTTCCGTGGAACCAAGCGCGTGTGAGCCAGTTTCTCCACTCCGCCCACTATTTCACTAATTTGCATAAACAGCATTTTCAGCAACAGACGCACACACACACATAAAAACGGCTCAAAAGGTGTCATAGTGAGTCTGAAATTTATGCGAACTTGTAGTCAGAAACCACAAGGTACAGAGCACTCACACAGGTACAGGTACAGCACCAAATCAGAAAACCAGCACTATATGGCCCAAAGCATGTGGGCACAGGACACCTGCCCATATGTGCTTGTTGAACATCTCATTCCAGATTTAATCCCTATTTGCTGTTCTAATAAGTTCCACTCTTCCGGGAAGGCTTTCCACTAGATTTTGGAACGTGGCTGTGGGGGATTTGTGTTCATTCAGCTACAAGAGCTTTAGAGAGATCAGGAGGTCTGGGGTGCAGTCGGTGTTCCAGTTCATCCCAAAGGTGTTCAATGGGGTTGAGGTCAAGAAATTGGGAAATCGTTTGATGAAGGCCATCATATGGGTGTAATGGTCAGGTGTCTACATACTTTTGGCCATATAGTGTATGTTCTCTGTATAGTGTCTCTCATTGTCAGGTCCTCAAGAAGGGCTAATGCAGCCATAATTGACCTTTTTAGTAAAGTGTCTGGATCATGTACAACCTAATTTGTCCTTAATAAACAACAAACTAAGTGCATTGGACCAAGTAGCAGAGAGTTCACCTAAATATTTGCCATTTTTATATCTTCAGACAAAAAAAAAAATTAAACCAGTATTTATAGATTTTCCATAGCCCATCATTTGTTGTCAAGGCAACGGAAGAATTACATCTGCTATTTAAATAAAAGTCATTAGAGTCCAGAGTTAATTATTGCCACACACTGCAATGGCCACTTGGAAAAGTTTTTATGTCAGATCGGAAACCTGCATCACCACATGCTCATTTTATAAATCGTTATTTAGAGGTGATTTATTTTTTTTTACCATGCGACCATCTTTAGATCAAATCCGTGTTTGCGAATGTTTTATAAATGAGGCCCTGCGAGTGTAGCAGGTGGGAGCGTGGTTTAGCGGGAGTCTGCAGCATTGTTATATTAATGAGTTGTTTGTCTTTCTCTACTGAACAGCGAGCTGAAGATATGTGGAGTCGAGTGGAGAGCACTGAGCGAGCACGAAAAGCTGCAGCATTTTCTCTTCTGTTTAGATGCGGTTTTGTTTTCCCTTCTTCCTAATTCCTTCTTTGCTTCAGAGCAAAATAAATAAGCGGGTTTCTTCAGTACCAGTGGAATTGCTAGAAGGAGTGTGGATTTGCTCGTAGTCAGAAGGACATTAAGAATCACATTAAAAATCACAGGTCAGAAGTACTGTAAATGTGGATTCCAAAAGGCGTTGGAGCAAATATGATTGTAGTGTGGGTCAGGTGAAAGGTAGCAAGTAAAAATAAATAAATAAATAAATAAATAAATAAATAATATATATACTGTATAAGTGGGACATCTATTCATTATTTTGAAAGTATTCAGCACTGTGACAAAATGGAAATTGTATACAAAGAAAAAGGCAAGCCACTTTTGTTGTTCCATGTCCAGGTCCTCTCCTACCATGACCTGCTTTCATGCTGATGACAAATTTCAGGCATCAAATAGCAAAACAAAATGAACATTTATTAATTTAGCAGACGCTTTTATCCGAAGCGACTTACAAATGAGGAAATACAAGTAAAACAATATATCAAGTGGAGAACAATACAAGTAGTGCTACTGTACAAGATCTTTTCATTGAGTTCTAGAGAAGCAAAGTGCGCAGAGTAGAGGTGTAAGTGTCAGAGTACGTGTTTTTAAAATAATGTGGGATTGGAGTTTTAGGGGTTAGTTAGGTGTTCATGGAAGAGGTGGGGCTTTAGCTGTTTTTTGAAGATTCTGCGGTCCGGTGTGAAGGTTCTGGAAACTGACCTTGAGCCACGCTGAGCAGCACTACTAAGCGTCGGTCGTTAACCGATCACAGATTGCGTGAGGGAACCTAAGCCTCAAGGAGCGGTGCTGTTCCAGACAAGGTCTTGTATGTGAGCATCAAAGCCTTGAATTTGATACGGGTGGCTACAGGAAACCAGTGGAGGGAGATGAAGAGGGGTGTGACAAAATGCACGTAATATTTTTGGACTGGTGAAACTGATTCACAAATTTGGCTTGGATCTGAATGAGAATGTTTTTTTTTTTTTTGTGTGTGTGGTTCAGAATACAAATGTGCCATTAATTGGAACTGCGCCGCCTGTCAAAACAAACCCGTAACAGCTGTGTTTACTACGTAGCACCTTTTTTTGTTTGTACATTTACAATGCAGCTCAAAGTGCTTCACAATAAGCTGTCAAAAAGGAACAATAGACTTTAGTCGATTTCCATAGCACAGCATGGTCCTAGACTATGAGAAAGATAAGAGCGGCTTGTCCAGCTCTTCTCCAGTTCTTTTATTGGAATCAATACTGTATCAGGAAGCACCAGAGGGCACACGAGCGACATCTTCATCTATACTCACCATCTTGTAAAGTTGTAATTGCATCGGTCTCTCGGCTATACTTGCTGTCACCGATGTCATTAGTCGCCATCATTCTCAGCTTGTATGAAGTGTAGGGCTTCAGCCTGGGGATATTGTGCACATTGGACACAGACCTTTACCATTGTCAACGATGTGCCACTTTACTCACACAATACATTGAAATCTAAGGCCATTGAAACAAAGGCCACTACTTTACAACTGAAGTGCCTGTTATAAACAAGTGACAAACCTCATTATCTGTGCAAGTATATCCAAGCACAAAAAAAAAAAAAAATTCATATCCAAGGAAATTCTGCAATCAAAACTCTTTTCAAAATCAGTTCATTTGTCATGGAGTTCAAATCAAAGATCTAATCGGCACATTGTTGAAACTCCTATTCAAACATGTTCGCCACACGCAGAAGTGTTGTTAGGAAGTGAATATGTATGAGGTTTCTGCTTAGCCGGACAGGAAATATAACTCGAAAAGCCTCACAGTGTGCAAGTTCTCCAGGGCTCCAAACGAGCCGAGCCACAAATCAGGCCTAAATAATCTATTCAACCCTTTAGAAGGCGATAAAGAGATGATGGGTTAGAAAGTCCTAAACAGAGGGAGGGGAGTCATCATAATCAAGATAAGATGGGCCTCTGAATGCATATAAAATGCCACTTGACTGGCCATATAATCACAGCGGCGGCTCAAGCGTAATTCAAATGCAGGGCTGGCGTACCGGCGGCCCGACAATGCAGAGTGGTCTCGGCTTTCCAAACGGGGCTCGAGCATCATAAATCGCTACAGGAGGTAAAAGAAAAGGCCCGCGAAGCTTTTAATAACACTCCAGGCATATAACTCTTACTGCACACTGTCAGCCTGGCAAGGCCGAACATTGAGACAGAAACATGAAGGAAATGTTTATGAAGTTTAGAGCGATAAAACTGCCTTCGATGGAGTTTGAGCTGGATCTCTGGAGTATGCACAAATCTGTGTGAACGAGTGGAGGGGAAAAGAGAGAAAGAGAGAGAGAGAAAGAAGGAGGGGGAAAGAAAATCTCACCGGTCCACCACATAGGAGGTGCTGTTGTGGCTGATGGAGGATGAGTGTGTGATCCAGTTTCCATCGGGCAGTTGGCGTAGCTGCAATGTAAAATAGCGAACCGGTGAAGACCCATCTCCCCCTGGCACCCAGTCCAACTTGAGCTGGCGTGACTGAACCTGGTCCTGGGGTACACTGAGCTGCAGTGGAGGCTGCGGCCGCTCTGAGAGTGAAAGAGAGAGAGAGAGAGACAGAGATGAACAGGAGTGCAGAGGTCAGACCCGTCTCGCTGACTAGTCTTAATCACACTGCATCAGTCAGTGCAGTGGCCTGCCTGTGAAGCACTACAATGCACCAGCCCCATCAATTTTAATGCTTCTAATCGATGCACAGAGGCATAATTGTTTATTTAAAGGTGGGCAATATCGATCACTATTAAAGATGCAGATCATGCAAACGAACGAAAAAGCCTCATTCGGCCCCTGCATCACCGACCACATCACCTTCCCCCGATATTTCTTTAAAAACAGGTCTGCTCTACGGTATAAAAATGACTTTATTTCTTGAGTTTCTTTTAAAAGCTGTCTCCGAAATGAAGAAAGAAACCCTTACACTATGGCAGAACCAAGCCTTTCTCCATCAAGATTAGATTTAGTCATTAATCTGATTAAAAAAGCTTAACTGCAAGGTCTTCAATAGATTAACTCAAACATTTGCCTTATTTAGCAAAAGAGAACAAATGAACTTGGCTCAAAAGGCTAGTATTTCTAAGGGTGATGTGAGCACTGTGACCCTGTCAAGGGCAGAAAATAAAGCAGCCTGTAAAGATTGATGGCCACTATATACTCTGTGCGTGTGTGTGAGAGAGAGGAGAGAGAGAGCGAGAGAGAGGAGAGAGAGAGGGTCAGAGAGAAAGAGAATCACCTCTGATCTCTGTAGTGATGACCACAGCTTGTGCGGCTGTACCCCAACCCTGCTGGGTCTTGGCTGAAATACGGAAGATATAAGCCGACTCGGGGAGCAAGCCACTAGCCGTGAACTGTGTGGTGTTTGCGCCCACTTCCACCGTGGTGAACTTATTCGGATCTCCAGAATCCAGCCGGTATGCTACCTGATACCCTAAAAAGCAGGCAGCATGAGGATATAAATGTTTCGTCTGAAACACTTGGAATAAATGTTGCTGTGTCTACATTGAAAAAAAACAAAAACCCAAACAACAACAACACCCCCCAACAAACACATCCCCCCTCAAAAAACAACATCAATTAAGCAGATGCTCAAAACAGCTCAGTCAAAAACTCAAAAAAGAAAGAATAAAGAACAAAAGCAGAGGAAATTAAAAAAAAAATTAAATTAAATAATTTCCTCATCAAACCCACACAACTGTTTGAAAGTAAAACCTGCTTTCAGAAACTCCCACAACGGTAAGACAATTTGGATGATGAATGACTTTCAAAAGGTTCTCGCTGTATTGGAAAATCTGCTCTGCTATCACTAACTTCAAATGAACCAGCCGTTCCCTTTCTCAGCCTTCCCTAATCAGTATCTAAAGAAAAAATCAAAACAAAAAAACAACAACCCACAGTTCACAGTCAGCACAAACACTGCATTGTATTGTTGTACAAAATGTTTGTTTATCACTTTAGCTCATACTGTGCGCTAACGCAATCTAATAATATTTAAACGGGAGCGTTTGCTAACCCTCCGTTTCTAAAACAGTCATTGTTTTCCAGCTGAGAGGTGCAGAAGGAAGGCACGGCTAGTCGCATTATTCTTCAATCTTCCATCTGGGTAGCGCGTCAGGAGCAGCCACAAGTGTGGCAAACAAACGCTAACGTTGCTGAGGAACTCTGTAGATCAGAATGCGTGGGCCGAGTGTGGTCGAGTCAGAGATGAAACGTTATTACATCGATCATGCCGTGTGTTTGTTCGGTGCTTTGCCCCTTTGGCTGTACAGTAATAAGGTAGGCCGTCTCACATTGTGCAGCATGCAATACTCTTGGACTGGTATTTCATCCTAATGTCCACTCCAGGCATGAGGGACCGTGAAAAATAACATCCATCTCCTCGCTATATACACGCCCGTACTGTATATGCCCTCAATATGTTTGTGCAAAGCTCTGTTTTCCACGGCGTTGTGGTGCATGAAAACAGACTGAGTTTAGCTTTGCATGAGGATAAAATCAGGACTGCCAAAGGCCTGCGTGATGGTTTGGGTCGCTGGACTGCACTTGCTACGCTCTGTCAAACCTCCACCAGAAATCACTGGACAGTGATTTCTAACACGAGCCTAACATGTTTTGTTCCTCTGCTACTCCCTCCACTACTCCACTCTGATCCCTAGTGCTTCCAGAAAAGCCATGCTACAACCTCAGTAACACCATGGACGTTCACCTCATGTGTACTCTAACACATGAGGTGTAAATGAACGAGATCTCGCCAAAGTATTCCTCTACCTACCTATTCCTGTACATACACTGTCTGAAGTAAGGATCTGCAAGACAGAGTCAAGAGCAGAAAGAAATAAAACGGGTCCTACATGTAACACTGTTTCGTTTAAGAAAGGTAGAGAGGTAATTAACGAGGGTTCACAGCGAAGGAATCGTCCGCTTTGACGTTTGTTCGGCTCAGAGGCTTTACACTGTGAGCTCGCGTGAAACCTAGACTTATGGTTTCTCAGGTCAGGGAGTGTTCGGCTGTGGAGAGAACAAGCTGGGGACAGGTTTAAGAAGGATTATTCTCGCTGCTGAAAATTCAAAAAGCAAACTCCCCGTAATGCTTGCTCGCTCTGATTTATTTTTTTTAGCCCGGTGGATTTTTCATAGAGCACGTCTTTTGAAGCCGTTCTGAAATCAGACTACATATAAGACTGGCTATGAATAAACCAAAACCCACATGACTTAAAGCAGTGTCAGAGGTCTGAAGAAAAACAAACCAATACAAAAATCAAGTCTCATACGGGCCAATCATATTTTTTGCACCATCCTTGTGCATATCAATAAAGTTCTGCTATTGTAAATGGTAACTGGTCTGAACTTATATAGCACTTTTATCCAAAGCGCTTTACACTCTGTCTCATTCATCCATTCACACACAAACTCACACACCAATGGAAGCAGAGCTGCCACGCAAGGTGCTAACTGAGCAACTTGGGGTTCAGTGTCTTGCCCAAGGACACTTCAGCATGTGGAGTCATGTGGGCTGGGAATCGAACCGCCAACCCTACGAATAGTGGACAACCTGCTCAACCACCTGATCCACATCCGCCCACCCTTTTTGTGCTTCATGTCCTGTGTGCACGATGTTTGCATGTTCTCCCTCTGCTTCGGGGGGTTTTCTCCAAAGACGTGCGTTGTACGCTGATTGGGATTTCTAAATTGTCTGTAGTGTGTGAATGGGTGTGTGTGCGATTAGGCCCTGCAATGGGTTGGAACCCTGTCCAAGGGTGTCCCCCGTGACCCTGTGTAGGATAAGCGGTACCGAAAAGGAATGGATGGATGAATTTCGAGCAGCACTAGAGATTTAAGTCAGCCTTGTTTTTGTAGCAGTGGTGTGATGAGCCAGCTGACTATTCTGAGCTTCAACAACACTATGAGGTGTTAATCAGTATAATCTTATTAAAGCAGTGTTATCCCTCCTCTCAGTCTCCTGCTCCCTAACCATACAGATGTGGTTTTAATCTCAGGTGCAGTGGGTTTGCAACATTCCAGGCCAGATGGAACTCAGCTGGAGATCAAAATCCTAGTAGGCTCTCGCTTGCATAAGGTGAGGAACAACAAGCTCAGGCTTCACATTACAGAACGTGAAGCAGATGGCTCATGAAGATTACTACTTCCTCAGGTGCATTTGTGATTTTCCTCAAATACCGTGGTCCCATGAGATTTGGAACGAAACACTACTATTTTGACTATTTTCTCAGAGTCAGTGTTCTCTTACCCATAATGATGCCATTCGGGTCTACTGGAGGCTGCCAGACCACCCTGACTTCCTTCAGACGCACCTCGGGGAACACCAGTCTCATGGGCGGCCCTGGAACTAAAAACAACAAACAGAGGAGAAGACATTAAACGTCAGTACAATATAACTGTAACTAGTCTGTCTTATTGACGTGAGAAACAATAATTCACACGTAAACCCAATGCTCACTTTTGTCCCACTAATCCTGCCTTCACAAAAGGTATGAATAATAAATGTGTAAAAACTAGAGATGCACCGATACTAAATTTCTCAGCCGATACCGATAACCGATTATTCAGAGTGACATCGGCCGATACCGATACCGATAGTTCTGCCTTTTCTGCCTTGTTTTAAATGAATAATAATTAATTACACGATTCTGAAAGAAATGCAAATAAAATCGTTATTCTCTCCATTTCAACAAGTTGTTTCACAGTAACTGGTCTCATAAACAAAAAAACACATTACTCTAATTAACATTAACACATGAACTAAATTCTGAAGATTAAAGTAAGATTATTAATTTATTGAATATTATTAATTCATATTAACATTGACTGAATACTAAAATCCTCCTGTTAGTCTCACATTCACTCTCCACAAACAAAAGCATTTCTACTTCATCACTGAACATCAAACTGGTCATATATAATATCAATTTTTTTTATATATTAACATTAACTGGATATGAAATACACTACTCTACAAATAAATGTTTCTGTGCAATATATACTTTTTTGTCAACTCATCTTCATTTAAATCTCTCAGCAGTGTACTGGCCCTTTAATTCAGCTCGGAAAAAAAAAAAAATTAGACTCGACGCCGCAACTCCCGCTTCACTGCTGCAGCGTCCAGTGTAAAATGTTATCAGTGCAGAGATTACAGAGATTATACACTGCAGCTTTGTCATCATTCCACACAAGACACATCTTCTTTACACACAGCACGAAATCGATGTGTTTTCCCGCCCTCTTTTGATTGACAGGATATAATCGGCCCTGATCATCGGATGTTTTTAAACTATTATTGTCCGATACATCGGTGCATCTCTAGTAAAAACGCAGATTACAAAGCGTCTCAAGCGGATGGAGAATGCAAAGCTGCCAAGACTGCTTTTAAGTGACTGTAGTACAATAAATCCACCACTGACTTCAGTGAGAGATGAATGAGTCTTCTGCTCTTCATCTCAGAGAGCTTATTATCTCTGTGTGTTTATATGCAGATAGAGTTACAGTACGCTCGCCTGAGGATGCCAGGCGAATTGCAGCGGTTCACCAAGATCAGTGACAGGATAGTTTCTCAGATTCTATGAAAACCCATGTGAAAAGGAAAAAGAAAAAAAAAAAAAACTCCAGACAAACAAACAGAGAGATGGATGTGTCTTCATTTTCAAACTCTGCTTGAGATTCAGTGGGCTGTGCTAGAAGAATACAGGCCCTAAATAATTTTGTGCAGGTTTAGGGAAGCGTGTTGCCTAGGGCTGGGAAGTGATGAGGCTGGAGGACCTCAGGCTAGGTCCTGATGTGCCTTCTTCTGATGTACACAAGCTGCCTGTTTGAGCAAAACAGGGCCTGTTAGAAAGAGATCCTTTAAATATGGTCTGCCCTATTTCAAAAGTACCCCCTATAGATCCACAAACTGAACACCACCCTGTGGGCATGAACCTGATAATACAGTACTTCACAAACACAGTAGAACATCCTCACAAACAGAACACACTAGACTGCAAGGTCTAATGGGAGCTTGTTGCCCTTCTCTGGTACACACCCAACACTATATCAAAATCTCTCAAATCTACGGCCTCCTCTGGACCATTTGCTTACTTCTCCACGGATTTGTCGGGCTGTAATGGTTGGTTAGTCCGGCTCTGTATTTCACTTCCTGGCATTTATCGCACTTATAAATCTAAAACATCCAACACAGATTTGATTTGTATTGCTTTTTTGCCATCATGGTACTAGAAGCCATAGGGACGTGCGTTCTCACACACACACACACACACACACACACACACACACACACACAAGAGAAGTTGTATTTGTATAGTGAGCTCTCTTGATGCGTCTCTTCTTGCCGCTGTGTATTGCTTGCATCCATCATCTTGCTATCAGCTGCACTGTGGTTTCAGTGGATGTTCCAGAGATTAGACTTAGCTGAGTGCGAGTGTTGTTTATGCGTAAAATCATGAAAAGAACATTTCCTTTTAATTACTCCCTAATTAGAAAATCAGCCATGTAGCCTGTTTTATAATAAAGCACCGCTAATAAAAGCACTTTCGGACACATCTTTACTTCCCGTGAAACTGCTAATGACCCTGCTCCTAATCGGATCACCAGATTTGAGAATGGATGGATGTCTGGTTTGCCATCAAGTTTTGCTGATATGGCCTGATAAAACTCAATTACAGGGTGTTTGACGTAGCGAGTGAGCTACGGGGGGACCAGCAACTGCACTCCAGCAGTGATAAAATTTTTTTATTTATTTATTTTTAAATCCTGCAATATCTGTAAATGCTGCAAAGGCAGGACTGTATCTGCCTGTGTGTTATATTTCCACATCATAGTTTAACGAGTCTTCTTCTGGAGGGGATTTTAAAAAAAAAAAGGCAAACAAAGATAATTGCCACCAAGATTGAGTGAGCACAGACACTGGCTTGTTGCTTTAGCCTTGCTCTTTCTTTCATAAGAGAAGAGCTGAGATGATATGTCCGACGGCAAGAGTAAATATTCATATTTCATTCATTTATTCATCTTCGTTTTAGTGGATCCAGGGGGAACTCTGGGTACGAAGCAGGAAGACATCATGGATGGGGCACCAGTCCACCACAGGACACCATTCATACACTCATTCACACCTAGAGGGCAGTTTAAAGTAACCAATGCACCAAACTTCTCTGTCTCAGCTACTCAATCTCACAGGCCTGGGTGAATATCTACGTCATCAGCTGGCACATTTGGAAGTGGATGTTACAGCTCTGCTAGAATGTCTCTGCTCTTCACCTGTACCCCCAGGGTTTCCTGATCCTCCCGCTTATCGTATCAGTCCATCAGTGACCTATGCTCATGCTTCTACTCAAACTGAGGCTCAACTGTTTTCCATAACCTTTGTAGAGGGGCCGATTACTCTTTCCTTTGATGATGATAGTAGCTTTGCTACAAACACACCACCATATTATATTGCCTTTCACCTACAGATTATTCCCCGACAATTCCTGTTCCCTCCCCGGCATATGATAGTGATTCTCAATAAACTACATACTCTGTTACCCGTGTGTTTTCCTGTGTCTTAAATTTATTACCACACATGTTTTTGGGAGGTGGAAGGAAACTGGAGAACCCGGAGGAAACCCAGCCAAACACAAGAAAAAAAAAAACCTCAACAAATCTCCACACATAGTAAGATGAGCTCAGGATCAAAGCTTAGAGCTGCGAGGTGGCAAAGGTACAGCTATGCGCTGTACCACTGTGCTGCCACTATTTTCAAATTTATTTCATTTATTTACTTCACACGTTCAGAGAGCTACTCTATTAACATGACCCAGATGCATTTAAAACTGCTCCACCAATATCACCAGCACACCATTACCTCTTATCCCTAAAAGGAATATTTAAACTCTAATATACCAAGTGATTCTAGTGCCTGGATTATTTACATGCAGTGCCCCACATTTTCGAGTGCAAGTGCTTGATTCAATTAAGCGTAGCTTTATGAACGTACTGGACTTTTTACGAGATATATATTAGATAAACGTTCGCAGGCTGCACATGGCATTTTGATAAGAACGGTCTGACATAGCTGTCAGCACGTCTCTAGGTTAAGAAGGGTAAACTCCAGGGTAGTTTCTTCACCCGGCACATCAAATAAAACGCCTCTCTTGACCGCTCTACGAGTCCCTAGTGTGTGCATAAGCCTGAATGTGCTGTGGATTAGTTTCTGTGGTGATGTGTTTGGGAAATCCTGACTGAGTCAATGATCATTATTTGTAATAGATGGCAAACAGAAGACCTCCCTTTGGAAGCTTTCACTGTGTAGATTTAGACTGCTGGTTCACAGTGTGTTTCATATTGCCATCCATGGCACACGCATTCACAGGCCATCCTGACTAAAAGCAGCAGTGGTTGCTGCAACATTGATCTTTTTATTTAACAGATCGGTTTGTCTGGCAGCATAACTGAACCTAGCACTAGAAGGCAATTTCAGAGCAGGGAGAAGCAACAAACGAATGTGTATAAATCCAGAGAACGCAAATCTTCGCCTCATGAAGAAGACAAACACAGACTCTCTCGGTACGCCGCAGAACTGACAGGGAGAGGCAGGATTTTTTTTTTCAGGCTCTGGGGTAATTGATCAGAAGGTTGGGGGTTCAAGCTGCCACTGTTGGGCCCTTGAGCAATGCCCTTTTAACCCTCTCTGCTCCAGAGGTGCTGTATCATGACCCTGTGCTCTGAGCCCATCTTCCTAACAAGCTGGGATATCTGAGAAGAAAAGCATTTCACTGTGCTGTCATGTATATTTGACAAATAAAGGCTTCTTCCTCTTCAAGTCTTCCACTTTATTAAAGCTAGAGCTGTATCAGTCTGACCACTTCTGGTACGACGAGCGCGAGACGCCTCATAAAACGCGAGACATCTGACATCTCATAAAACGTGAGACCGCTTGGTCAAGGAGCGTGCACATAAAAGTCTTAGGCCGATGAGTCATAACGCTCAGCTCCTGCTCTAGTAATCAAGAACGTGTCAAAGGCACTTTTAATCTCCACAACGACACTCAACACTTCCCTCTAAAACAGACTCTAACCGATAAAGCTATTCCTCTGAAATGAACACACACACACACACACACACACACACACACAGTGGGCATTTGTTTTTAGGTACATTCATTGCCTAATTAATCATGTAAACCTAAAATATAGGTGTTGCTATGCATAATTTGGTTCAGTAGTCAGGGCACTGGTTAGGGAGTCGGACATTTTAAGGGCTGTCTCAATCACAAAATCCTTCCGGTGCACGGGAACGTCCACTCCCTAAAAAATCCCACAATGCACCACAAAAACCAGGGAGCATTGATGCTCACTATGTTCCCTTACTGGAAATTACATCATATTATCTGCAGTCTCTCAGCTCGGAAAATAAAAATGGCGGACAAACTCTCAGCTCAACTTCGTCTACAAATGTAAGAAGCTTGTTATCGTCGTTGTGGCTCTCAAATGATTATTATTTACGTTAGAGATTTTTACCTTTATCTATCTAAAAATCCACTAGCTTCGATACGATCCTGCTTGAAGAACCATGACAGAAACGCGTGTGATTAAGTTAACAAATTTATATGACGTATAATGTCAGAAAGATATCGGTCCTGACGGTTGTTGATAAATGCCAGTGGTGACGTTTTACAACGCGAGTACGTAGTCGTGTCGCTGGAAACTGAGTCATCAGTGTCCCGATGTGGAGCGAGCCAGGATCCTTACCAGTGCATGAACTTGTGTACACCAGATACTGATTCATAACCTAGAGAGCTAGAGAGCTGATTGAGACGCACCCTAAGAAATTACCAGACAGATGGATGAACACTTTAAGCAGTCGATTTTTCCTCATTTTAAATAAAGGCTTGGAAATGTAGTGCCATGTGTAATAAAATAAATAAATAAATAAAAATTTTAGTATAATGTTCCTTTATCAATGTTTATGGGAATAATGAATTTTAGACAAATATTGCACACCATCATCTTTAGTCCTTTCGAGCACAGAAGGGCTGCTGAGCTGGCCGTCTCCGATGCGTGTGAAGGCCAGGACCTGGATCTCGTACTGCACGTACTTGCGCAGGTTCCGCAGTAACACTGACTGCGTTAGGTTCCCCTTCACCAGGTGCACTTGTGGCTCCGTACCCAAGTCTTTTTCCTGGTACAATACCTAAACAAACGCAAACACCAAGAACATTCAGGTCAATTCAGTTACTGGGATCTGAGTTTGGATACTGAGATCAGCAAGTCCCGATCATTTGCCAGGTGAAACCTTCTTCTTTTTTTTATATGTCTTAATTAATGTTGACTTTAGACAGACGAAAATGCGCCGAGCCAACAGCTGCTTCTTCCACCACAAATATTTGTCTTTCCATACATAAGTGGAGTGCACTTACTGCCCAGTTCATCACCAAGAGACAGCAGAAAGCATTGCACATTCTCTTTTAATGCACAAGTCGATAATGATGAATCATTAATAATTAACATTAATATTAATAATTCATAATGAAAGACAGAATAATTAATGTTGGGTTAACTGAACAGTAGTTCGTGACTACAAAAAGCTACAAAAAGTTATTTCAGAATGATTTTTTCTTCTTTGCCATCCTGCCTCGACTCCTCAACTCTAGCTTTGTGTTCGTAATAAAGTTTTGAAGGCAAAATAAAGCATTTCAAATGCCCAGGGAGGTCAGAAAACTGCACCACACACTGACAAATAAAATATACATTCTTATCGTTATGCTCACTGTGGATTACTTGTTGTGTATTTGTTTTTATTCCATTTTGAAATCACACGAATTTGAGGAAATGTTTGAACATGGCGAGCAAAATGAGACGACCTCTCTCAGCTCAGATTGAAAAATAAAAATAAAATACATTTTACGATGGTTCCAGCTGGAGTTACAAAACAGCAGGGACGTGCTGATTTGCTGGAAATGCGAATGCACAAGGCCTTCTCCTCAAAGGGGGAAAACGATTCTGCACTTGCAAGCCATTTCATCATATGGAGTATGATCCAAGGGCCTGGGAGGGTGTGATCATGCATGAAAGTCAAGCCTTTACCAAGTGAAAAACATTTATGCAGTAGAGCTGAGGACCTCTAAATGTATTCAGAATGTTGTTTTTTTTTTTCCCTTGCCCTTCCAGTATCCTTCCAGGTAAAGGCCTTGACCACGGATCGACGGCTTCGCGTATTCGGTCTCTACCTTATATCCGAGGATATTGCCGTTTTGCTGCGGCTCTGGAACAGGTCCCCATGTCACCAGCATGTGTGTCGAGCTCATGGCCTCGGCCGTCACGTTCTCCGGAGCTCCGGACGGCACTGCACAACCAAACAGAACAAACATCATCTACGTCTATCTACTTGCTGTGTGGAAAATAGACCAGATTAGATGCTACACTATCAGCAGTAATAGAGGAAAGGATAGCCAGGAAATGGAGGAAATATCCTAAGTATGACGTGCGTGCGTGTGCTGTGAGCAGACAAGGTTAGGTGGGATGGTGTGTGAGTGAGTGAGAGCAAACAACACTAAAAGATTGACAAACACTTAGAGGTAGCCAGAATTCATCAAGCAGCCAGGCACACATTAGAGATTGGTCGCCTCAAACGCATGTGATTTTGCAATTACCGT